>NW_024871073.1:0-225000 GCF_019054845.1 Dipodomys spectabilis
GAGGAGGAGGAGGAGGAGGAGGAGGAGGAGAAGGAGAAGAAGGAGAAAAAGGAGAAGAAGCAGAAGGAGGAGAAGAAGCAGAAGGAGGAGAAGGAGAAGAAGGAGAAGAAGGAGAAGAAGGAGAAGGAGGAGAAGAGAGAAGAAGAAGAAGGAGAAGGAGGAGTAGGAGAAGAAAGGAGAAGAAGGAGAAGAAGGAGAAGAAGAAGAAGAAGGAGGAGGAGAAGAAGAAGGAGGAGGAGGAGGAGGAGGAGGAGGAGGAGGAGGAGGAGGAGGAGGAGGAGGAGGAGGAGGAGAAGGAGGAGGAGAAGGAGAAGGAGGAGGAGGAGAATTGCAATTGACAGGAAAACACTGTAATTTGTGATGGCATGGTAGTCTATATAAAAATACAAACATGTTTACAGGTTACATATTTACATGTTTTCAGTAAGTTAGTTTAACATGAAGTCAACCAATACAGAAATAAAATATCTTGTACATCTCAAACAAACTTTACAATTTAGGTTGGGGGGGTGGAGTGGAGTTGTGGAGATGGAATGGAAGGGATGGTAGGGGAAAAAACAAAGAAGGGGCAACAATGCTTGATAAGAAATATACTCATTACCTTTCTCTTGGTGCTGTAAACTGTCTGTACAATATTTTAACAATAAAAAGGTTATTTAAAAATAAAACATAATAATAATACTATGAAAGGAATTTATAACTCAGTGGTAGAGTATTTGCCTACTATCTGTGAAAGATCCTTGTTAAATAAGCTGTAAAATGCATAACAGACCAAAAATTTAATATATATATATATATACAAGAAGGACAATAAAGCACATGGTTTGGGACAAGTAAGTGGTTTACTTCCAAAAAAGAAGTAGCAACAGATGATTTTGGTGGTATATATATACTTGAAATCCAAACATTCATTCTTCAGTGGTTCAAGTGTTCAAGGCCAGTCAGCTAAAAAACAAGAGCAGGAGCAGGGTTAGGGAGGTGGCTCAGTGGTAGAGTGCTTGCCTTGCATGCCTGAGGCCCTGGGTTCTATTCCTCAGCACCACATAAGCAAAAAGAAAAAAGCCGGAAGTGGTGCTGTGGCTCAAGTGGTAGAGTATTAGCCTTGAGCTGAAGTGCTGAGGGGCAGTGCCCAGGCCCGGATTTCAGGCCCCACGACCGGAACCCTTCCCTCCCCCCCAAAAAACCCCAAAAAACCAAAAACAAGAGGGACATGACAGAAGAAATAATAGAGATCTGAAACAAAAAAACTTCATCTGAATGGTGAGAAGAGAAGAAGTCTGTCAGGTGTGTTGTTTTCTTTTTAAATAAGATTCTAACCTTTCCACCATGTGAGTATGCAGCAACAAGGAACACATTAAAGCCCTGTTGAAGCTGATCTCTCAATACATTGAATTTTCTGGGTCCCTAGATCTTGTCTTTCAGAATTTCTGTTGAGTAAAATAGCTTTCTCTAAGCTATTGGGACCTGGTCTTCAGGAATTTTGTTATAGCATCACAATGGAATTGAAATACACAGCTATGCCTCTTTCTCTAAAGGAAGACGGATGGATTTGGTAGTAGGAGGAGTTCAAGCTGAGGACCTCCAATTTTCTAGACAGGGGTTCTACCACATAATTCCCTTACTGCAGCCCTTGTTCTTCACTTTGAACATATCAACGCACTGTCCTTATGGACTTCAAGAGGCTTCTGACTGATGTAAACTCTATGATAAAAAACTATCATGGGAATGATGCTCTCTTTTCTCTCACTCCTGTAGTTGCTAATAACCTGCTTCATGGAGATGTATGGAATAGGGCATTTTGCTACAGTATCAGATGATTCTGAAGTGATACCAATATTCTTTTGACATCAGTCATTCTAGATTTAAAGAAAAAGACATTGAATATCTTGAGTAAACTGATGAGGTCTTTAAACCCAAAAGTTAGAGCAGCTTTTCAGATTATGGATGCCATGAAGTATCCTAATGGATTTAAATTCTAAGTGAGAAAACAGCCACTTGCATGACTCACCTAAGTATAAAACTTTCTTGGACATAGTTTCTTTGCATTTTAATGTAAATGACAAAAGTGCCAACTTGCTGACTTTATAAGGGGACTCAGTATTACATAATTAAATAGTTGTCAAAATTCACTGATTTAAATAGAGAACATGGCTAATTTGTATTAAAGTAGTAATGTATTGCAATTAATACACGGATGTGTTTTATTAGTAAATATTGAAAAGGAAAACAAGTATTTCTACAGGGGATACATCCTGGCAATAGTCACTTTGCAGTAGGGTGTCACTATCTGCCTCCTTTCAACAACATGTTATTGCTGAGTGTGATATTGTTTTAGTTCTACTCAAGAGCTATGGGACTCATCTTGGATTCCATTTAGAAGACACCAAAGTGCATACGGATATTACAACTTTTTAAAGACCAGAAATGATCTATTTTATGGTGCCAACAATAAATAAACTCCATACCAAATAAGGATTTAATCTTATTTTAAGCAGTTGTGCAAGGAATATACTTCAACAAATAAGTACACCTCGTATGCCTTAATTACTTCTGTGAATTTTCTCTTTATTGTCAAGTTAAAAAAATCTGAACCACTTTAGTGAAAGTTTCCAATTGGACTCTTAGTCATGTGCCCCCTACACCTAGAAATACATAGGAATCCACTTTGTTTTTAGATTGTTGGAGCAAGTTCCAAGACCTAAACAAATGGTGAATGGAAGCCTCTTGTTGGTGTATGTTTGTCTCCTGCACATGGCCAGGGGTCTAGCAGGAACAGACATGAGGACATCCATAGTACTCAAAGAAAATATATTTGGAAGCAAACACTAGGACCAGGAAGACATCAAAAACAGAAGGCACTTTCTGATGCACTTGAAGTTCCTGCAACACTGCCATGGTAGCAGCAGTGGCATCATTCTTTGCACCTCGCATCCCTGTGGAAATTTGGCAAAAGTCCTCCAGGCTCAACACCAAAAGAGCCAGTGGGTTCATGCCAAGCTGTGACTGGTCCACTGCAGCCATTGTGAGTGGTCTCTGCAGTCCATTATAATGCTGGGAATTTCTGGTGACCTGCTGGATTCAGTGCTACATTGACAATTTTGAATGGTTTTTTTTTTTTTTTTTTTTTTTGGAAGTTGGCTATGTTTTATGTGGGTTTGAGTATTTCCTTTTGGTTATTGCTCTGGGGTTTTTATTTTCTTAGCCAAGTTTAGGTAGATTTACTCCTTGATATCCTAGCAGAAAGATAGGAGAACACAGTGAATTATCCTCAAGCTCTTCAGAGAAGGAGATTTTCACTGAACAAGACGGTATGAAGGAGATCATTGGCTATGGCAGGAGGAGATTTTCCCTGAACAATACTGTGTGAAGGAGGAGTTAATTGAATATGGTAGCTATGGATATGTAACGTTGGCTTAGCACCACCTCATAGACAATAAGGTGGTAGGGAAAATGATCCTGAATGGAGAGTTAAGCAATTGTCATACCAAAATGAGATGGACAGGCTGGGAAGGTGGCTCAGTGTTAGTTGTTTCCCTCACATGCATGAGGCCCTGAGTTCAATTCCTCAGTGCCACATAAACAAAAAAAGCCAGAAGTGATGCTGTGGCTCAAGTGATAGAGCACTAGCCTTAAGCTGAATAGCTCAGCAACAGTACCCAGGCCCAGAGTTCAAACCCCAGGACCCACAAAAAAATTTAAATGAGATGGGCATTATTAAGATTTTCCATCAACCACACATGATCAGGTCATTCCAGGTGAGGGAGAAGGATGAGCACCAATGCCTAGCAGTGGAACTGGCCATCCAGAGACCTCCTGAGATAAATGTGAAAATCATGCCACCTATTCAAGAATGAAGTCAGAAGATTGTTCAGACATATTGTAAGGACTGTGCATTGCTTTAACGAATATAGAAATGAACACTGAGACATTAAACCTAATAACACCATGTTGGATGACAAAGACAATGTGAAGGTCAAGGACTTTGGCATGAGCATAAGGATTTCCCAAGGGTAGTTGCTGAAGGACATATTTGGTACAATAATTTTGTCTGTATAAAATATTCCTGCATGAAAATTACAATGCCTGCAAAGCAGGCTTGGAGTCTCATTTGTATTCTATAGGGATGGCAAATTTTCCATTTGAAGATATCAATTTTAGCCAGATACAAGTAATTGTCTTGGAGGTCACATACATTTCTCCATTCACCTGTAACCAAAAGAACAAAATATCATCTTGAAACTGTAAACTGCAGACCCAAGGCAGAGGCACAATATAGAATAAAAAATGGAGATTGGATCAACTAAGTTGAGGAATATATCCTATGTCCTAATGAGCCATCATGTAATGAGCTAACCCCTATTATTCTTGCATTCATGTGTGACATGAGGTACAGCCTGCCTGATATGAACAAAATGATATTGGACAGGACATTAAATGAAATCATGGTCATCTATTTTTTTTAATAAAAAATGTCAAAGTAGAATGACCGCAGTGAAATTAAATCAGTGCCTGCTATTGTTTCATTGTGCCCATCTCCTGCAGTTATACAGTATGTATATATCTCACAAATATATTACATATTAAATATATTATATATAATTATATGCATAAATATGCATCATTTTGGAGATGAGTTTGATGGAATTCTCTGCTTTTGCTTCAAGCCAACATTCTCCTCATCTGAGCCTCCTTAGTAGTTAGGATTATAGACTGGTACCAGGCAAAAGTTGTCTTAATCAATGCAGCAGAGAGCCTGTCTTTAACTTCCAAGAAATACTAGAAACTTGAAGACAGTAGAATGATGAATGTGACATAATAAGTTTAACTCAGTGTAAATTTCCAAAATTTATTTTATACAAAAAGTAGGGGACAGTGTTATTGGCTATATCCTTGAAAAAATGATTAATAAAAATTAAAGACATATATAGATCCCAGTTAGAAGTGTGAAAGTAAAGCTCATAAGTTCAAGTCCTAATACCGGCCCATAACCAAACATTAAATTAATTTTTTATGTCTTTTATTGTAAAAATACTGTACAGAGGAGTTACAGTTAAATAAGCAAGGTAAGGAGTGCATTTCCTATCAAGCATTGTTGCTTCCTCCTTTGTTTTTCCCCTACCATCCCTTTCCTCCCAACTCCACAACTACTCCACCCACCTCTGAAGTTGCAAAGTTCGTTTTCAATGTAGTGTGTTGTACATCGCATTTTTACAATGGGCCAACCTGTATGCCTATTTATTTAAGCATTTTCTGTTTTCCCTTACCCTCCCCCAATTAGAGAACTGTATATACAAGATGCAGGGCACCAGAATCAAATACAGTGAAAACAGGGGTTATACCATGGGGGAGGAACATACAAAGCATCCAAAAATCACATGGTACATTATAAATAAGTTAGAAACAACAGCAAAAAAGGAAAAACCACTTGTGTCCCGGTCTTGGGGTTCATTTCACTTAACTTCATCTTATCGGTGCTTGTCCTAGGCATATACTAGTTATTGCAAATAAGGGAAATCATGCGACCTATGTTTCTTTGGGCATGCCTTACTTGACTTAATATAATTTTTATCTAAGTCTTTCCATTTCCTAACAAATTAGGAGATGTCATTCTTTCTGATGGAGACATAGAATTCACATATATACATATGTATATATATATATATATATATATATATAAAACAATAAATTCACATATATACATATGTATATATATATATATAAAGCAATATATATATATATATATATATATATATATATATATATATATATATATACCCATTTATTTTCTTGATCCATTCATCTACTGAGGGGCATCTGGGTTGGTTTCATATCTTAGCTGTGGTAAATAATGCTGCAATAAACATAATTGTGCTGATAGTTCTAGTATGGCCTTGTTTGTGATCATTTGTGTCAATGTCCGAAAGTGGGAATGCTGGATCATAGGGGAGCTCTATGTGGAATCTTTTGAGGAATCTCCATACTGCTTTTGAAAATGGTTGAACAAGTTTACACTCCCACAAACAATGCAATAGGGTTCCCTTTGGCCACATCCCCTCCAGGATCTGTTGTTATTAGATTTCTTATTGATAGCCATTCTAACAGTGGTAATGTGAATCTCAATGTTGTTTTGATTCGCATTTCATTATTTTTGATAGAGAATTTGAGCTTTTCTTCATGTGTCTATTGGCCATTGTTATTTCCTCTTCAGAGAAGTGTCTCTTTAAATCTTTAGCCCACTTATTTCATCAGGCAGTTGTTTCTTTGAGGATTTGTTGTTCGGGATTTAATTTTTTGTGATCCAATCATATTTTAGATATGAGGCCGTTGTCTGTTGTATGGCTAGTGAAGATCTTCTCCTAATCGGTGGGCTTTCTAATTGATTTTCTTAGCTACGTCCTATGCCATGCAGAAGCTCTGCAGTTTCATGCAATCCTATTTGTGCAACTTTTCTTTGATTTGTTGTGTTTCTGGGTCTCTATTAAGAAAATTTTGGCTTGTGCCAAGGAGACCTAGCATTTCTCCTATTCCTTCCAGTAAAGTTTTTAGGGTGTCTGCTTTGACTCTAAGAATGACAATTAATTTTGTATGTCAGAACTTGTTTTTTTTCCATTCTTTGTGTTCATAGGAATGTGTCTATTTTGTGTAAACCAGCTGCTCAATAAGGTATCATTCCGGGTCATATAGTAGTTATTACATGGATCTATGTAAGTATTGTGTAATGACATAGAGCTTTCTAATGACTTACATACATAAATCTATTAATGTTAATTGTCATGAAGAATGCCAAACCTCCGTTTTTGTGACCAGGTCCATCCTTGTTCTCCCTATTGTCTAGCAGTTTATATCACAGTCATCTGGCACATGGAATAGACATGGACTCGATGGATCCTGGCTTTGAGATGGCCCCAAATACAGCAAATATCAGAATCAATGAGAATGAAGCAGTTGTCCCAGGTGCCTGATTGTATGAATGTCCTCAGCTTTCAATGGTTTCACCTGCCTCTGTCAGAAGCGTGGTGATGGTCTGTCACCATCAAAGCTCACACTGAAGCTTAACTTCTCAATGTAGCAGTGTCAGAAGATGGAAACTTTACGAGAGGTTTCAGTCATAAATGGATTAATGCCATCTAATCAACTCTCAAGTGACTAACATTATCACTATTAACAGGCAAATTATGCCCCTTACTCTCTGTCATTCTAGCACATGGCCATGATGCTGATATCCTCTGTGATATGATGCACCTAGGGAGCCTTGTCCCATGTGCTACCATGTTGTTTAGACTTTCCAGCCACTACTATTGTGATTGAAATAGACCTTTTATTCCTTATGAAGTGTACAGCTTCAAGGATTTTGTTAAACCATGACCAAATGGATGAGATGCTATTCTTTTTATCTTTTTCATATTGAGGATTAAACTGAGGGCCTTACAATTACTAGGCAGATATGGTACCAGTTGAGCCTGCATACCCCCAACCCTTTTTTTTCTTTTTCAGTTTACTTTTCATATAGGGTCTTGTGCTAACATCACTCAAGCCACCTTCAGTATCCCATCCTCCTATATCGCAACCTCCCAATATCTGGGATTACAGGCCTGTGACACCACAGTTTGCCAGTTAGAATATGCTGTTCTTTTGGGGAAAGAGATACAGACCCATGAGATGCTTATGTATTTGTGTGTGTGTGTGTGTGTGTGTGTGTGTGTGTGTGTGTGTGTGTATTCATGAGAACTGTTCTTGGTGATTTACTTAGTACTGAGGATGAATTTTCATGAAGAATCTGTATTATTAAATCTTTCACTAAAAAAGAAATGCTTCTCTGCGTGCTCGTAGCTCTCAACTGTAAACCTAGCTCTTCAGAATGCTGAGATTTTGGGATAACATTGTTTTTTTTTTAATTTAATTTTATTTTATTTGAGAACATACTGTACAGAGGGGTTACAATTACATGGGCAGGATAATGCATACATTTCTTACCAAGCATTGCAGCCTCCTCCTTTGTTTACACTTCACCTCTTTTCCCAGCCTCCCCCCTCCCCACACCCAATCATACCTCCCCTCCCCTCCCACACCGACATTGTAAAGCTAGTTTTGACATGACATTTTGTACTTCTCATTGTTGCAACAGGTCCACCTGAATCCTTAAACGACTTGTTTGTCCCCATCTCCTCCACATGTTATACTGACATCAAATATAGTGAAAGCGGGGGTTACACTGTGGGGGAGGGACAAACAAAGCAACAAAGAAATAATCTTATAAATGCGTTAGAAACACATGCATGAAAGAAAAGAAAACATTAAAATACATATTTAAGGATTCGTTTACCTAACATCACATTATCTGACTTTTTCTGCTTGACTCATACCTATACTAGATATTGCAAATAAGGGAAACCATGGGACCTATGTTTCTTTGGGCCTGGCTTACTTCACTTAATATAAATTTTTCCAAGCCTTTCCATTTCCTAACAAATGGGGCAATGTCATTCTTTCTGATGGAGGCATAGAATTCCATTGTGTATATATACCACATTTTCTTGATCCATTCATCTACTGAGGGGCATCTGGGATGGTTAAATATCTTAGCTATGGTAAATAATGCTGCAATAAACATAGTTGTGCTGGTAGCTTTAGTGTGGTCTTTTTTGTAAACATTAGGGTAAATGCCCAAAAGTGGGATTGCTGGGTCATAGGGGAGTTCTATGTGAAGTCTTTTGAGGAACCTCCATACTGCTTTCCAAAGTGGTTGAACAATTTTACATTCCCACCAACAATGAAGTAAGGTTCCTTTCTGTCCACATCCCCTCCAGCATCTGTTGTTGTTAGAGTTCTTGATTTTTGCTGTTCTAACTGGAGTGAGGTGATATCTCAATGTTGTTTTGATTTGCATTTCTTTTATGGCTAGGGATGTTGAACATTTCTTCATGTGTCTATTGGCCATCCTTCTTTCTTCTTCAGAGAAGCTTCTCTTTAAGTCTTTCGCCCACTTATTTATTGGGCAGTTGTTTCTTTGAGGATTTGTTGTTGGGTGGTTTAATTTTTTGAGTTCCAAGTATATTTTAGATATGAGACCCTTGTCCGTTGTATGGCTAGTAAATATCTTCTCCCAATCCGTGGGCTTTCTATTGATCTTTCTAGCTATGTCATTTGCCCTGCAGAAGCTCTGCAACCTTATGCAATCCCATTTGTCCAACCTTTCTTCGATTTCTTGTGTTTCCGGGTCTCTATTCAGAAAATTTCGGCCTGAGCCAAGGAGACCTAGGGTTTCTCCTATTCCATCCTGTAATGTTTTCAGTGTCTGCTTTGAGTTCAAGTTCTTTGATCCAAAGTTGATTCTGGTGCAGGGTGATATATAAGGATCTAGCTTTAGTTTTCTACATGTAGTTAACCAATTTTGCTAGCACCATTTACTGAAGAGGCTATCTTTCTTCCATTGTATTGTTTTAGCTCCCTTATAGAAGATTAGATGGCTATAGGTCTGTAGGTTCATTTCTGGGTTTTCAATTCTATTCCATTGGTCCTGAGGTCTGTTCTTATGCCAATACCAAGCTGTTTTGATTACTATGGCTTTATAGTAGAGTTTGAAATTTGGTATTGATATTCCTCCAGCAGAGTTCTTTCCGTTGAGGAGCGTTTTTGCTATTCGGGGTCTTTTATTGTTCCATATGAATTTTTGGATTGCCTCTTCTATTTCCTTGCAGAATGAGGGTGGAATTTTGATAGGTATTGCGTTGAATTTTTAGATAGCCTTGGGAATTATTGCCATTTTCACGATGTTAATCTTTGCAATCCAGGAGCATGGGAGGTTTTGCCATTTTTTAAGTTCTGTGTTGATTTCCTTTTGCAAGATTTCAAATTTTTCATCATAGAGGTCCTTCACTTCTTTGGTTAAGTTAATCCCTAAGTATTTTATTTTTTTGTGGGGCTATTACAAATGGAATTGCTTTCCTAATTTCAGCCACACTTTCTCATTGTTGGCATACAGAAAAGCCATTGATTTTTGGGGGTTAATTATATAACCTGCTACTTTTCCAAAGTTTTGAATCAGCTTGAGTAATTTGGGAGTGGATCTATGGGATTCTTTAAATAGAAGATCGTGTCACCTGCAAATAGGGAGATTTTTATTTCTTCTTTCCCTATTTGGATCCCCTTTATGTCTGCATCTTGTCTTATTGCTGTAGCTAGGCATTCTAATACTAGATTGAACAGAAGTGGCGAGAGTGGTCATCCTTGTCTTGTTCCTGAGTTAAGAGGAATTGGCTTTAGTTTTTCACCATTAAGTATAATGCTGACAGCAGGTTTGTCATATACAGCCTTTATTGTATTGAGGAATGTTCCATGGATTCCTAATTTTTCCAAAACCTTCATCATAAAGGGATGTTGGATCTTGTGGAATGCTTTTTCTGCGTCTATTGAGATAACCATGTGGTTCTTATTCTTGCTCCTGTTGATGTGATGAATAATATTAATTGATTTGCGTATTTTGAACCAGCTTTGCATCCCTGAAATGAATCCTGTTTGATCGTGCTGTACGATTTTTTGGATGAATTTTTGAAGTCGGTTGGCCAAAATTTTGTTGAGAAGTTTTACATCAATTTTCATCAAAGAAATCGGTCTATAGTTCTCTTTCTTTGATGAGTCCCTGCCTGGTTTTGGGATGAGGGTTATGATGGCTTCATAGAATGTGTTCGGTAGTGAGCTTCCTCTTTCAATTTCATTGAAGAGTTGGAGGAGAATTGGTGTGAGCTCTGCTTTGAAGGCCTTGTAAAATTCGGCTTTAAAACCATCTGCTCCTGGACTTCTCTTAGCTGGGAGGTCTCTTATTGCTGTTTCTATTTCAATGCTTGATATGGGCGTGTTAAGTTAGTTTAACTCATCTTGGTTTAGTTTTGGCATATCAATATTTGCTAGGAAGAGGTCCATTTCTGTCCAGTTGTCAAACTTATTAGCATAAATTTTTGAGAAATATTCCCTTATAATGTTCAGAATCTTGGTTGTTTCCGTGGTGATGTTTCCATTCTCATCTCTGAGTTTATTAATTTGGGTGTGTTCTCTTCTTTTTCTGATAAGATTTGCTAAGGGTCTGTCAATTTTGTTAAGTTTTTTGAAGAACCAACTCTTTGTTTTGTTGTTTCTTTCTATAGTTTTTTGGATTCTAGTTCATTTAATTCTGAGTTAATTTTGATTATTTCTTTCTGTATACTGGATTGGGGTTTATCTTGCTGCTCTTTTTCAAGGAGGTTTAGATGTGTCATTAAATTGTTAGTTTCAGTTCTCTCCAATTTGTTGATGTAGGAGCTCAGAGCTATAAACTTGCCTCTGAGTACTGCCTTTGCTGTGTCGCAGAGGAGCTGGTAATTTGTGTGTTCATTTTTGTTGAATAGCATGAACATTTGAATTTCCTTTCTAATCTCTTCCATGACCCACTCATGATTCACCAGTGTGTTGTTCAGCCTCCATGTGATACCGGACTTTCTTTGGTGGCTTTTGGTGTTGAGTTCTAATTTTATTCCCTTGTGGTCAGAGAGAATGCATAACTTCAATGCTTCTGAATTTAGACAAGTTTGCTTTGTGGCCTAAAATGTGGTCTATTTTAGAATACGTTCCTTGTGCTGCTGAGAAAAACGTGTATTCTGATGTTGCTGGGTGAAATGTTCGGTAGATGTCTGTTAAGTCTAGTTGATCTATGCAGCTGTTTAGATCTGCGGTTTCTCTGTTGAGATTTTGCCGAGTTGATCTATCTAGTGGGGAGAGTGGTGTGTTAAAATCCCCAACAATTAATGTCTTTGGATCTATATGGGATTTGAGGGAAAGTAGTGTTTCTTTGATAAATTTGGGTGCTCCATTGTTTGGCGAATAGATATTTAGAATTGTAATATCCTCCTGAAGGAGAAATCCTTTAATTAGTATGTAGCGACCTTCTTTATCTCTTCTCACGAATTTGAATTTGAAGTCTATTTTATCTGATATTAGGATTGCAACTCCCGCCTGTTTATGGGTGCCGTTTGCTTGGTAGATTTTGTTCCAGCCTTTCACATTGAAAATGTGTTTGTTTTTATGCGGAAGATGTGACTCCTGCAGGCAGCAGATAGAAGGGTCTTGTTTTTTAATCCAACTAGACAGTCTATGTCGCTTAATTGGAGAGTTCAGTCCGTTAACGTTAAGAGATAGGACTGAGAGGTATTTGGGAGTTCCTGCCATGTTATCTACCTTCTTGGGGGCTGTGAAAACTGGGTTCTTCTTATGGTTCTTGGATTTGTAGGACATCTTTAAGAATCTTTTGTAGGGCTGGTTTGGTGGAGATGTATTGTTTCAATTTTTCTTTGCTATGGAAGCTTTTTGTTTGGCCTTCAGTTATGAAGGAGAGTTTAGCTGGGTACAGTATTCTTGGCTGATAGTTGTTTATTTTTAGGGCATGGCATACATCATTCCAGGCTCTTCTTGCTTTGATTGTCTCTGCTGAGAAATCTGAGGTGATTCTAATTGGTTTCCCTTTATAGGTGATTACCCTTTTCTCCTTGACAGTTTTAAGGATCTTTTAATTGTTCTGAGTTGATCCTGTGTGGATTATAATGTGACGGTGGGATGTCCTATCCTGGTCTGGTCTATTTGGGGTTCTAAAGGCTTCTTGTATCTGACAAGGCCTATCTTTTTGTATGTTTGCGAAGTTCTCTGCTAGGATCCTGTTAAACAAATTTCCCAGACCATTAACTTCTGTTTCTAGGTGCTCCTCTACACCCATTATCCTTAGATTAGGCCTTCTGATGGTGTCTTCCAGGTGTTGGATAGATCTATCATATTTCTTGGACTTGTCTTGGATGGTTGTATGTTCTTTCTCTATAATATCTAGGCTGTCTTCAATCCCTTAGATTCGATCTTCTGCATGGTCAAACCTGCTGTCAAGACTCTCTACTTTGTTTTTTATCTCTTTTCCTTCAAATTGGTCAGCTTTGATGGCTTCAAGTTCTTTGTTGAAGCTCTGTTTTAGGTCTTGTATGAATTTCTTTACTTCCTTAATTTGGTGTTCAGTGTTTGTCCTCAAATCACTTAGTTGATTGGTGATGGTTTCTTTGGAGTCCCGTTCCTTCTGTTGGGTTCCATTCAGCATTCCCTTTGTGGTCTCCCTGACTTCCTTCAGATCTTTGTTAATGGATTCCATGAATGCCTTTAGTGATCTTTGTGTGTTCTCTACCTGGTCTCTCAATTCCTGTATTACTCTTTGATTAGCTTCCTCCCGTTCGTGTGATTCCTGCAGATCTCTTTGAGTGTTCTCAGCCTGCTCACGCCATTCCTCCCTTTCTCTTTGAGTATTCTCAAGTTGTTCACGCAAATCCTGTATCAGTTTTTGAGTAGCTTCCTCACGCTTATGATATTCCTGTATAAACTTCTGTGATGCCTCCTCTCTCTCCCTATCACGCTCATACAGAGTCCTTTGTACGTTGTCAAACTTCTCATTTATCATGTTTGCCAGCAGTGTTTGTAGAGCTATTTGGGAACTCTCCTCTGGATTATTCATTATCTGTTCTAACCCCTGATTATCAAGATTGGGAATTGAGGTACCCGAATTTGCCATTTTTCTTGTGTTTTTCCGGCTTACTCTGCCCATTTGAGATGAAGATAGCTCCAGTTTTGTGCTAGAACACTATCTTAAGGCAACCATCTATTCAACATCAAACAACTATATGTTAAAGGACTTCGAACCGCAGAGAAAAATTTGGAAAACCAGAAATTATTAGGGTTAGGAAGAGATGTGGGTAAAAAATAGGAATAGATCGTTGTGGGGAGGCACAGGGAGAGTTAACTATGTCCTAAACTCAGTGCAGGAAATAGGTTGAGTAGGATGCAAGTAGAGAGAGAGAGAAAAAGAAGAAAGGGAAAGGGGAATGAAAAGAGACCAGAAAAAAATAATAACGGAAAAATTAATGTTATTATAGAGATTAAAAGACCATCTATTTAGAGAGGAATGTGAATATATAGAGAGAAAGGGAGGGACATAGAGAAGATGTGAAAAACTTTAAAAAAATGCTTAAAATATTATATAGGTATGAAGAGGTAGTACTGCTATTAATGAATTTAAGTCTCAGAGGTTTTGAATTGAGTAATAAGTTTGTGGATTAAGTGTGTACACAATGAGGGATAGGGTCTACTAGTTAACTACGGGTTTATCTGAGGATGTGCAGGACAAGAGTTAAGTCACATAAAGAAGAACAAAAGAGAGGAAAAGGTGGAAAGGATAGAAAACGGAGAAGAAAAGATCAGAAGTTCAGTAGAGCTAGACAAAAAACAAAATGATAATTAAGAAAGAAAGAAAAAGAGAAAGAAGACAAGAAAAGAAAGGAAAACGCACATTCACGTATTCCTAAAATATAAATTATAAGAGGAGAAAAAAAAAGTTACTGGAAAACAATTATTTTTTCAGAAGAGGCAAAAATTAAAGATTAATAAAAGTTTTAGAAAAGCAAAAAAATTTTTATATATATATAAGGTAACAAAAAACAAAAAAAAAAAAGAAAAGAAGAAGAAGAAAAAAAAAGTTCTTTGATTTTTTTTGGGGGGGAGGGGTTGGAAGAATCCTGTATCTCCCTTTTGTCTGTAACCAGCCTCTTGTTGGAGTCTCTGGTCAGCTTGAGGTCCTGTGGCTTGATTGGTTTCTTAAGTCAGTTTGTTGGAACAGGCAGAAAAATTCTCTGCTTTACCCAAGATTTTGAGATCCCCCTCCCAGGTTAGTTTACTGGGAGGGTGATCTGCTTTGAGAATCACAAAAGAGGGGGATGCAGTGATGAGGCTAGGTTCTGGGTAGAGTTGAGGCCTTTCAACAAACAGTAGCTTTTCCCTGGGGCTATTTTGTGAAAAAACTCACAGCGCCCAGCCTGGAGTCATTCTCAGGGTTTCTGTTTTTCAATTGATTGTGGTGGCTGCTAGAGGGATGGGCAGCCTCTGGCTCTAGTTACCCAGTGAGGAGAGCCACTCCAATGGCTGGCACTGAGCTGGGTGACTTTTCCCTGGATGGAGCTGTGTTTGGCAGGTCACTTCGCCGTTAAGTTCTTGTGACCTGCTAAATGACTCGTTTTATTCCAAGGCCTGAGCTGGAGCTAGCAGCTCCTCCGAGCTTTGTTGGTATCCAAGATGGAGATCACTGGTGCTGGGGGGGAGGAGTGGCCTTCCCTCCTCTGCTCCCTGAGAAGGAGTGAGGACGTCGGGCTTCTACTCACGCCAAGTCTTGGATCCTGGGTCGTCTCTGGTCTGCAAACTGCAGGATGAAGATGTCCGCTCCTTGTCAGTTCTTGCTGGTGTTGAGTAGAAACCGCTCATCCACTGCATCTGGCTCCTTCGTCCCGGATGACCCCGCAGCGGTGGTCGCCGCCGCGACCCTGCCGCCGCAGCGGCAGCTGCTGGCAAGCGCTCAGATTTGTCTCCTTGGCTTCCCCTCTCTTGACTAACTCTCTGTCCTGTGATGGCACACTTGGTGTGATTCTCTGGCTTAGGACTGTTCACTGGAACTCTAAAACTGCTTTCTATGCGAGAGCTTGTTCAGATTCCAGCTTCTCCTCCGCCATCTTCCCGGAACTCCTCGGGTAACATTGTTAATCCTCGTGAGCCAGGAAAAGTCCATGACACTCTGATCTCCATTTAATCACCAAAAAAGTCAAAAGTCTAGTTGTGGCTTAAGTAATAGAGTAATATTATTGAGGAAAAATATAGAAATAGCACCTAGACTCTTTTTAAGGCTCAGGACCAGCACTCGTACAAAATCTCCAGATAGCACTTGTGATATTACAAGTCACCATTATGTCTAATGGATTATCTCTACAGGACAGTTGCAGTAAAAAAATCTTGTATTTCTTCATAAGATATGTTCATTCTGGACCAGCTTTATGCCCCATTTTTCTCTCTGGAATGATGTCTTGATTTTGAAATAGAGGAAAAATTCAGTGAAGAATATGGTCTCTGTATCCCTCCCTTATCAATTGTTAACATGATCGCTTTTTTAATTTTTTTGGCAGTCTTGGTGAATGAACTCAGGTCCTGGCCACTGTCACTGAGCTGCTTCTTTGCACAAGACTAGCACCCTATGCACAGCATCACTTCTGGCTCTTTCTATTTATGTGGTACTGAGTAATTGAACCCATGGCTTCATGCATGCTGGGCAAGCACTGTACCACTGAGCCACATTCCCAGCCACATGTTCTCTTTCTAAAATATGTCTTTTTATTTGTGTATTTATTTTTTATTTTGAGAATACCGTACAGAGGAGTTACAATTAAATGGACAAGTTAACGAGTACATTTCTCATCAAGCACTGTTGCCCCCTAGTTGTTTCTAACATGTTCACCTCTGTCCCATCTCTGAAGCCACTGCCACTGCTCTTGAATATATCCTCAGTTTTACTCCTACTTTTCATATCCTATAACTGCCGAATTATTTTCCACTCAACCCACGGAATTAGCTTTCATTTTCTTAAATTTCAGACCTCATTGGCTAAAATCAAACAATAACTCAACATTATCAGTGTCTGAAATTGAAGACACTTAGAATAATAAACAATTTTTTCAATTTTTTTTCAGTTATACGCTTGAATTTTGGACCTTGTGCACTGTCCTTCAGCTCTTCAGCTCAAGGCGAGTCCTCTAACACTTGAGCCACAGTGCCACTTCCAGTTTTCTGAGTTTATTGGGGATAATAGTCTCTCAGCCTTTCCTCCAGGGTTGGCTTTGAACTGACAGCCTCAGATCTCATCCTACTGAGTAGCTAGGATTACAGGAATGAGCCACCAGTTCCCAACTAATAAATAGCTTTTCATGTGTATCAGGTGATACACAACAACTCAGACCCTTGGGAAGACTTTTATCTTCCAGTCTGGGCAGGATCTAAACCTACAATATACTCTGGTAGATAACAAAATTAAAGAGATTCTACAAATGTAATTAGTTCCCACAAGAGTTGGATATGAGTTATTTCCAAGGTGTGAGTGCAAATTAAGGGTTTTCTAGAGGTCAGAGATGTCAAGAGAATGAATCAAGCAGTAAGGAGAATATGTTTGTCAAGAAAGTATAGGGGTGCCTAGGAGCTGACAACAGTGTTTGTATGATAGGTGACCAGAAAGCAGAAACCACAGTCTCACAACCACAGGACCTAAACCCAACCAGGCATCCTTTAATCTTGAAGAGATCCCCACATTCCATGATAGACTATAGCTTTTTGGCCCCCTGCTAGAAACTGAGAAGCTGCTATAGACAAACCACACCCATACTACCAGCCCAAACTGCTAACCTAAAATAGTTGGTATTTGATGGACGCACAAATAAATATGTGGTAATTTGCCACAGAACATGACAAAATAAATGCATCTCTCAGAGTGCTGGTGCCTCATACCTGTAACCCCAGCTACATAGGAGACGGATATCTGAGGATCCAGATTCAAAGGGATCTCAAGCAGCAATATCTGTGACATTCATATTGCCAATAAATAACAAAAACCTGGAAATGGTGGTATGGCTTAAGATGTAGGGAAACAGCCTTAAGGGAAAAGATAAGTAAAGTACAAGACTCTAAATAGAAACTCCAATACAAGCACTTACACATAAACACACAAAAAAAAACAAACACAAAAAAGAATAGAAAAATGAAAACATTTGTTGAAGACCACCTGGTATTTTCTGCGCTCTGTATAAAACTCTAACATCTCTCAACTTTTTTCCTTGGGTGAAGTAATTTATTATATTTTATAACTCCAACATCAAGATATCTAACTACACAACTACACAAATGTGTTGGCCACACATTTTTCTATATATCATATTGTAATTGTTACTGCAAACAAAGTACCTTTTCTACTAATTTAATCTACTTAATTGCAGAAACTGGATTTGTATCTTAGTTGAAATTAAACTTAAACCTTTTAACTCATCAAAAGGGAAAAGTTATGCTGTATCTTCAGGTAAATTCGTATATGTCACGTTTCCTACAAATGAAATTAATAGATTGCATCACTTAAAATTCTTATATCCCAAATCAATACAAGACTCTGATTAAAACTAAAAAAATTAAAGTGTTTTCTATTCCTGTTTCATTTGGACAAATTACTTAAAGATATTTTTGGACTTCCATAGAGATATTATATCCAAAATTCATCTATACCATAGAAAAAAGTTCACAAAAGGTTATCTATAACTCACATAGATGTTGCTCAATTCACTAGAGCAAAAGAACTATAAATTCTAACCTACATATATAAACATCCCATAATAATTTCTAGAAAATTCCATTTTTCTTAGAAAAATGCTGGCTGCCAACAAACTCACTAATGGTGAGAAGAGAAAAAGAAGGTGTGCAATGGCTGACATTTTACAAAAACCTTATTTACATGTGGGTACACAGAAAGACATGCAATGTTCAGGTTTACCTGGAAAGAAAAGGAACTCATCATAATAAGAGAGAAAAACCCTTGGCAGGAACTACACATAACTGCACTTTAGCTTCTTTGCTCATGCCTGGTGCTCTACCACTTGAACCACATTCCACTTTGGGCTTTTTAATCATGAATTGAACACAAGAGCATCATGATCTTTCCTTGCTTTGAACCTTGATCCACAGATCTCAACCTCCTGAATAGCCAAAATTACAGGAATGAGCCTTCAATGCTGGCATTAGTGACAGACCAACACACTGATTTCAAGCTCCAACACCAGCACAAAATCCAAAACCACAATCAAATGATAGCCAATAAATATACTAATGTTATATTAAACCAATATAATGAAAGGTGGAGAAATGTGAAGGACATCAGAAAATGATTATCATTATTAGCTTTTCTGATTTTTAAAAACTTAAAATTATTTCTTAAAATGTAAAATAAGTACAGAAGACCCCTGGTACCAAGGTGTATGTTTCAAATTAGATAGCTGATGAAAACAAACTGAGAATGCTGAGGAAAACAAAGAATTTTAGAATTCAGTGATTACTACACAGAAAATATACCTGAGAATCTGTGCTTTGAAAAAGTTTCAATTAGGCTAAGTTAATGACACAAAAACATTGTTCTTCTCATTAATGCTCCTCACAAAACAGGTCTACTATATTCTCTTTATCTAGGAATGGTCTGAATGTTTGATTCACTTTTCCCAAAATGAGACTAAAGACATTCAGTCTTACAAAACTCCAAATTTTGTATCTTAGTACTGAAATTAAGTATATCAAGTATCTTCTTTGTGTTGGGAGTATCATAATAACTTTTAACTTGTTCTTTTATCTTTGAGGCTGGGAGGGGTGTATTTTAACAAAAGAGGACAAGGAAACTCTGGAGGCTGAGATCTGAGGAACATGGTTGAAAACCAGCTCAGACAGGAAAAAGAGAGACTCTTGTCTCCAACTGAAAAACAAAAAGCTGAAAGATGTGGCTCAAGTGGGAAGGTGCTAACCTTGAGCAAGCAAAAACAAAAGGGGGTGGGGAGAGAGGAGAGCACCCAGGGCCAAACTTCAACCTCAAAGACCGTCACACATATACACACATAACTCTGACAACAATTCTAATTAACATCATCTGAACTGCCTAATGGGAAGTGTGCATGAGAATTTAAAAATATTTCCATTTTTAAGAAATACATTTTTAAAAAAGATATACATTAGCATTTTCAATTATGGTTAAAATTTTACATGGTTGCCAAGTTTCGGTGGCTCACACCTGTAATCCTAGCTACTCATGAGGCTGAGATATGAAATTGTGGTGCAAATACAGCCCATGCTGAAAAGTCCTTGAGACTCTTATCACCTGAAAGTTGGAAATGGAGCTCTGGCTCAAGCGGTAGAGCACCAGCCTTGGGCTGAATCACTGAGAGACAGCGCCTAGGCCCAGAGTTCAATCCTCATGACCAAAATTCAATTTTTTTTTATATGGTCAAAACACAGGTAAAAATTCTGGGAATATATTGGCTGGCATACTTCATTCTGCCTTAAGCAAAAGAACTTTGTCTTTGGATTTATTATAAGATGATTATTGCCATAGCATCACTTTAGCTCAAGTTATAGTGTTTGGCATAAAAGAGGAGGCTTTGTGGTCAACATATGAAAATTTATCTTAAATCATCAATACAACTGAATTGATCTCTTTTGTGGTGAAGTTCTTCACATCATTCAATGTTAAGTTGTGTAGGATGATACATACATTCACTCACAACCTTTCAACAAATCTAAGCAGTCAGACTGAGCATGGTAGATAATGCTAGTATGGAATGTAGTATGCAAGGTGGAAAAGGAGAAAACTGGGGGTAGCTTCAGACCACAGCAACTCACTTGGGTTGAACTTATTTCTCCAATGAGTTGATGTTGAAGGCATCTCCACTAAGTTTCCAAGGTTATACTGTAGGGCAAGCCCTTCCCCTCAACAACTATATAGTGAGGGAAAGCCTGTCTTATCAGTTTCTACCAACATATCTGTTTCTAGACTATGACTGTATCTAACTAGATTCCACAAAACCTAAAAATTTGAAACAGTCCAATACACTGGAATAAACCATTTTTTCTATCCTACACTCAGATGTAGGGAGAATTTAAAAAGATGTTCAGGGGCTGTTTTATAGTTCATTGAGAGTTTTTGACTAGCTAATGAAACATCCTGGGTTCAATACTCATTAATACAAAAGGAGATACAAAATCAGCTTAATGTCCAGAAAGTGGAAAGTAACTGAAGTAAAACTCCTGAAACACGGACCAACTCTCCTGGTATGTGTTAAGAAAAGAAGAAGAAGAAAAGCCACCCCTGGCACCTGCCATAGCTACCAAGTGTGTTATACCTAGACCCATCAAATCTCAGGTAATCAAAACTGAAGAAACAAATCCATAAAGACTATGGTTTACTGCAGGGTATTGAAGGATGAGGGAGGGAAAATGGGGAGAAGGAACCCTGGTAATGGCAGCAGCCATATAAGTAAAACAGTGAATGACATTATCTTGAGTAGAACTTGGAGAGATGCACATGGGACACAGGAGAAATTACATTGACACCCTACTGCACTACAAGTTAAAATGAACCTTTGCAAGCTAATACCTCAGTTTATGGACATATATATTCAGTCAGAATGTGTATACAGATATATGCACATAGTCCATATGTGCACACAGATCACATCCAAAAATAGGAAGAAAGTAATACCACAGAGGATAAACAGTTCAAACTGAACAGTGTGTTGGTCCCAGCTAATACGTCAGAACGTGGATTCTTTACCTCCCTTCCTTGCATTCTTTGGATATGGTTATGATGTATATGGCTTGGAAGTTAACTAAAGATAACTACTGCTTGGCAGAGGAGCCTTATTTTTTATTATGGCAGCTTGTCATAATTGATCTCCCTTTCCTGGATGAATGATCAAATGATTAAATATTAATGATAGCATCCTTAAACATAAAGCCTGGCTGCTTTGACTGACATCTTCCTCCATGTAGCTCTCACCATTCAAGCATAAGATATTTGGTAATACATTGTTAGGTTGAGTCTTAGTTGCCTTCATTCAGTCATCTTTATATATATCCAATGGTTGTTTGATTTGTCTTTTGTTTTGTTGTTTGAGTTTTTGTTCACCCTTCCTGCTCCATGCCTCCATTATCAAATGATTTATAACTGAAGTTAAGTAAAACATTAAGTCCTTAGAATTGTCCAAAGATGGAAGGAAATATTAATGTGAATGCACATACAAAATAACCTTAATCCTTCTTTTGTTTCCTACAGGGAGAAGGCTGGTGGGGATCTATTTACCTTGCAAGGTGGCATCTGGCCATGGTACCTGCACCTGGACTGACAGGGACCAGGAAAATGGAGAACTAGGAGGTGAAGAATAATAGGCCCTTGGGCAGGGAATTTTTGTAGGCCCTAGAAGCTGTGTTCAAGTCCCAGTTTTGGAACAAAAAAGAGTTAAAGAAAATAAAGGAAAAAAACAGAAAGGAAAAGGAAAAAGAAGGACCTATTGGTTGAGTGCATTTTATACATTAACTATAACTATGCCTCATGGGTATGGGTGATATGAATCTGTTACCCCAGATGTGTCCCATTCTATCAATTGGTCTTCGCTATAAACCTCTTCCCAGGGCACCAGAGAGTTTTGCCCCTGCCAGGTGAATAGTTAGATGGAGTTTCTTTCCTTTAGTCTAGATTGTGGGGCATGGGGACTCTAACAAGCTGGGCTTACCCCCGACAGAGCACAGATGAGCATAGCACACAGCACATGGTGAGAGCCATACTGGAGAGCTCTGTTTCCAGTTAAGTGGACCCAACCCCTCTTCTTGCTCCCATATCCACTCCTCCACTCTGCTAGGTTCCTTGTCCATTACCTCACTTTCCCATCATACCACCACTGCCCCCATCAACTGGCCCATCGCCACCCCGTGTTTCCCCAGCCTACCACCGTGGTAAGCTGTGCCTACTATAAGCTATGTGCCTTACTACCCCGTTCTGAATCAGTCCCCTTCGTGAGGTCAGACACCCCTCAAGAACCTACTCATTCTCCTGACCCTCCCCTCTCACAGCCACAACGTTTAGCTCCACCCCCACCTTTACGGCCCCACCCCTTCTAGCCCTAACCCTTATGGCCCCAGTGCTGTCCCGGTACTGCCTGCCCAAACCTCCGGTGGGAACACAGGAGTGGGAAGGGGAATGTGCATATGCCCATCACTTACTACATAATGCCTAGTGTCAGAATGTTCCAAACATGAGCTATGGCTGCTGCAGAGAAGGAAAGCTCAGGTCAGAGTCTTCCTCTCCTCCCTGCGTGGCTAAGCCTGGACAGCCACAGGGCTCTCTGGTTTCCCTGAGTTCACTGGTGGTTGTGGGGCTGGAGATGCAGTCCTCGCCTCCATCTTCTCAACCAGTGCTGTGCCTTCCTGAGGGATCATTGGCTTCACTGTGTGGACCTCCAACTTTCCACGCAGTGTGGGCCCAGCTGCCAGCACTATACCATGATGAAACCGATTTTAAGAGGCCCCCTCCCTAAACCCCTCTATTTTCCATTTTCTTCTCTGTTCTCCTATGGGAGCCTCCCATCTCAGCGCGGTTTCAACTGAAATGTGCCATCCCCTCTTCCTGGGGCCCAAAATCCCTTCCCAGGCTCCTCCTTCCACCACCACCCAGCTCCCCCACCCCCTGCCCCTCAACACATGGGCCAACCCTGTCCTGTTCCCTGATCCTCCAGTGCCCCACAAACCTTTGTTGGGTTAGGGATGTTGGGACTCAGCTGCCAAAGACAATCCTAGAAGACCCAGTTTCAAGGATACGGGGCCCCACTCACCCCAATATCCTCCTCTCCACCCCTGATGGTCTGAACCTAACTCTCAACTCGGCCCCTCCTCTCTCAGTGTAGGAAGATTCATTGGTGAGGGGAAGAACCTCCTCTATAGAAGGAAGATAGGGGCTTAGAGTTCACCCCCATCCCCTCTTGGTCATGCCTTCAGTAGTCACCGGTTGTTATGAAGCAACTTCCAGAGGCATTGCAGCTGTATGACATAAGTGGGTGCCCTTCCACTCTACCATTGAGGGAACAAATTGCTGGTGAGGGATTGAGTGCATGTATACATATGTTTACTGGAATGCATGCAGGTTGTGCCAGAGTGGCCAGACAGGTGCTACATTGGACCCAGGAGAAGGAAGGCCAGGTCTTGCAGACTGTCCCAAGGTGGAACCAAGTTACCTGTTCTCCACTTTGTGGACTGCCATCTTGTTGGTTCCTCCCAATAGTCCCATGTACTCTTATCCCAATTATCCCAATTTTGCGGCAAGTGCGCCTTCTTCCTCATTTCTGAGAAACAATTCCCAGGTGAGGTTTTGTGGGTATGTGATTGTAACTGTGCATTCCCAAGTTTGAGGTACACACATTTGCCTCTTCCTGTTAAATTGTGGTTCCAAGGGAAGGAAGACCATACACAGAGTATTTCAGGAGTCCCTTCCAGGCTATAGACTTCATTGCCCTGGGTTATGTGCTTAAAGCCTGCAATGATTCTGTCCTTCCAAACCAGTGCTTAACCTGCTACAGAGCATGATGAACAGCTTTTCCTTACTTTTTTAAATACTGTATAGAGGGGTTACAATTACATGAGAAAGGTAATGAATACATTTCTTAAAAAGCATTGTTGCCCCTCCTTTTTTCCCCCTACCATCCCTTTCCTCTCATTTCCACAACTACAAATCCCCAGCCCCTGCCTAAATTGTAAAGATTATTTTTCAGCATAGTGTTTTGTACAACTCATTGTTACAATGGGTCAACCTGTATCCCTATTTAAACATTGTGTTTTTACCCTTCCCCTCTCCAAATTATACCCACATCAAATAGAGTGAAAGGGGATATACCATGGAGGAGGGACATACAAAGCAACCAAAAAATCACATGGTACCTTACAGATACATTAGAAACAATAGCATTAAGAGAAGAAAAACAACTTGTCTCCCTATCTTGGGGTTCATTTCACTTAACTTCTTATCAGGTCATATGAACATAGCTTTTGATGTTTTCTACTTGTCCTACACATATACTAGTTATTGTAAATAAGGGAAACCATGTAAGCTATGTTCCTTTGGGCCTGGCTTACTTCACTTAATATAATTTTTTTCCCAAATGATTCCCTTTCCTAACAAATTGGGCTATGAGGGGCTGGGAAGGTGGCTCAGTGGTAGAGTGCTTGCCTTGCATTCATGAGGCCCTGGGTTCGATTCCTCAGCAACACATAAGCAGAAAAAAAGCAGGAAGTGGCATTATGGTCAAGTGGGAGAGCGCTAGCCTTGAGGTAAAAAGCTGAGGTACAGCCCCCAGGCCCAGAGTTAAGGCCCATGACTGGACCCAAAAACAAAAACAAAGGCAACAACAACAACAAACAATTTGGGCTATGTCATTCTTCCTGATGGAGGCATAGGATTCCATTGTATACATATACCTCATTTTCTTGATCCATTCTTCTACTGAAGGGCACCTGGGCTGCTTCCATATCTTACCTATGGTAAAAAATGCTGTGATAGGGCTGGGAAGGGGCTCTGTGGTAGAGCACTTGCCTTACATGCATGAGGCCCTGGGTTTGATTCCTCAGTACCACATAAGCAAAAAGAAAAAAGGCGGAAGTGGCGCTGTGGCTCAAGTGGTAGAGTGCTAGCCTTGAGTTGAATAGCCGAGGGGCAGTGCTCAGGCCCAGAGTTCAGGCCCCACGACTGGCAATCCCCCAAAAAATGTTCTGATAAATATCGTTGTGCTGCTAACCTTAGTATGGCCTTATATGTGATCATTTGGGTAAATGCCCAAAAGTGGGATTGCTGGGTCTTAGGGGAGCACTACATGGAGTCTTTTAAGGAGCCTCCGTGTTACTTTCTAAAGTGGTTGAACAAGTTTACAATCCCACCAACAGTGGGAACATCCACTCCAGAATCTGTTATTAGTGTTCTTTTTTATATTAATAAGTTTCTTAGATTGTGAAAATACAGTACAGAGGGGTAACAATGACATGAGCAAGGTAATGAGTACATTTCTTATCAAGCATTGTTGTCTCCTCCTTTATTTCCCCTTACCATTCCTTTCCTACCATCTCTCCTCCGGGTCCTCCAAAGTTGTAAAGTTCGTTTTTAGAGAAACCATCTTGTACACCACATTGTAGGAATGGATCCACCTGTATCCCTATTTAAACAGTTTTTTTAACCTTCCCATCCACAAATTTTACCAACATCAACTACAGGGAAAACAGGGTTTATACCATGGGGGAGAGAAATACAAAAAAAAAAGAAATGATCTTATAAATATGTTAGAAACAATAGCAAGAAAAACCATTTGAGTCCTTATCTTGGGGTTCATTTAGCCTAACGTCAACTTGTCAGACGGCTTCTGCTTGTCTCAGACATATATTACTTGTTGCAAATAAGGGAAATCATGGGACCTATGTTTCTTTGGACCTGGCTTCCTTCACTTAATATAATTTTTTCCAAGTCTTTCAATTTCCTAAAAAATGAGGCAATTGTTGGAGGGAGTGTAAACTTGTTCAACCAGTTTGGAAAGTAGTATTGAGGTTCCTCAGAAGACTCCACATAGAGCTTCCCTATGACCCAGCAATCCCACATTGGGCATTTACCTGAATGATCACAAACAAGACCATACTAAAGCTACCAGACCAAGTATGTTTATTGCAACATTATTTACCGTAGCTAAGATATGGAACCAGCCAAGATGCCCCTCAGTAGATGAATGGATCAAGAAAATGTGAATGGAATTCTATGCCTCCATCAGAGATCTTCATTATAGCAATTCTAACTGGGGTGAGGTGGAATCTCAATGTTGTTCTCATTTGCATTTTTTTTATGTCTAGAGAGGTTGAGTATTTCTTCCTGTGTCAATTGGGCATTGTTATTTCCTCTTTAGAGAAGCTTCTCTTTAAGTCTTTAGGCCACTTATTTATCGGGCAATTGTTTCTTTTAGTATTTGTTGTTGGGCGATTTAATTATTTGAGCGCCAAGTATATTTTAGATATGAGATCCTTATCAGTTGTGTGGATAGTTAAGATCTTCTCCCAGTACATGGGCTTCCTATTGATCTTGTTAGCTATGTGCTCTGCCATTTAGAATCTGTACAGCTTCATGCAATCCCATTTGTGCAACCTTTCTTTGATTTGTTGTGTTTCAGGATCTCTATTAAGAAAAATTTGACCTATGCCAAGAAGACCTAGGGTTTCTCCTATTCTGTATTTTAATTTTTTAGTTTGTCTGCTCTGACTCCTAGGTCTTTGATACATTTGGAGGTGATTCGCTTGCAGAGTGATATATTCAGATATAACTTTAGTTTTGTACAGGTGATTAACCAATTTTGCCATTTAGTGAGGATGCTGTCTTTCTTGCATTCTATTTTTTAGCTCTCTCATCGAAGATTAGGTGGCTAAAATTCTGTGTGTTCATTTCTGAATTTTCAATTCTATTCCATTGTTCCTGAGGTCTCTTCTTGTGCCACTACCACACTGTTATGATTACTATGGCTTTGTAGTAGAATTGGTAATTTGCTATTGATAATCTTCCAGCACTGTTTTATTCTGTTAAGGATTGTTTTTCCTATGCACAGTATTTTATTGTTCCATATGAATTTTTGGATTACCTTTTCTATTCCCTTGAAGAATAAGGTTGGAATATTGACAGGTATCACATTGAATTTGTAGATACCCTTGGGAAGTATGGCTATTTTCACGATATTAATCCTTCTGATCCAGGAGCAAGGGAGGATTTCCACTTTCTAAGTTCTGTTTTGATTTCCTTTTTCAAGTTTATATAATTTTCATCTTAGTGGTCCTTCACTTTTTAAGTTAACTCCTAGGTATTTTATTTTTTGTGGGCTTATTACAAAGGAGTTGCTTTCTTAATTTCTGCTGTGCTCTACTCATTCTTGGCATACAGAAAAACCATTGATTTTTGAGGGTTAATTTTATATCCTGCTTCTTTGCCAAATTTTCGAAGTAGCTCGAGTAATTTGGGAGTAGAGTCCATGGGATTATTTAAATACAAAATTATATCATCTGCAAAGAGAGAGAGTTTTACTTTGTCTTTCACTATTTGGATATCTTTTATGTTTGCTTCTTGTCTTATTGCTGTAGCTAGGCATTCTAATAATGAATTGAAGAGAAGTGGAGAGTGGACATCCTTGTCTTGTTCCTGAGTTAAGAGGAAATAGCTTTAGTTTTTCACCATTATGTATAATGCTTTCTCTCAGTTTGTCATATACAGCCTTTATTGTATTGAGGAATGTTCCACGGATTCCTAATTTTTCCAAAGCCTTCATCATAAAGAGGTGTTGAATCTTGTCAAATGCTTTTTCTGCATCTATTGAGATAACCATGTGATTCTTATCCTTGCCCTTATTGATGTGATGAATTACATTTATTGATTTGTGTATGTTGAACCACCTTTACATCCTTGAAATGAATAATCCTGTTTGATCGTGGTGTATGATATTTTTGATGAATTTTTGAAGTTGATTGGCCAAGATTATGTTGAGTAGTTTTGCATCGATGTTCATCAAATAGTAGGTCTATAGTTCTCTTTCTTTGATGAGTCCCTGCCTGGTTTTAGGATGAGGGTCATAATGGCTTTTTTTATTATAAAGGTACTCTACAGAGGGGTTACAATTACATGAGTGAGGTAATGAGTACATATCCTATCAAACATTGTTACTCCCTACTTTGTTTTTACCCTATTATCCCTTTCCCCCTTACCTCACCAACTCCTCCCTTCCCCCACACTCAAAGATATAAAGTTCATTTTCTTGTACATCTCATTGGTATAATGGTTAAACTTGTAACCTTATTTCAATATTTTGGTACTTTTCTTCCCCTTCCCAAATTAAAAAAAAATGTATATATAAGATGTAAGGTGTTGTACTAATCTTTCTTCACCTTGGGAACTCCCTGATTCCTCGTCCTAGTTGGCCCAGGTGCATATATAATCTGTCTTTGTTTTTTTTTTTTCAAGGTAAGTGGTTCTTCTTCCTTCCTCAAATGTAGGAACACAATTTTAGCACAGGGATTGTGGGGTGTGTCTTTGGCGTTAAGAGAACATCGTTTTCTTTCTCTTGCTGTCACTTACTGAACAAAAGATTTTATGTTGTAATATACACAAATTTGTTGATATTTTCATATATATATATATATATATATATTTCCTTTGTGAAATAAATTTTCATTTTCTTAAAACACTCACTTAGTATTCCTTAAACGTCCATGGGATGCTTTCTACCTTTGTGTCCTTATTTGTTTTTAGGAATTGTTTGCAAAGACTTTAAGTCGTGGTATACTTGGTATTTATTCATATAGATAGCTAGCTATCCTAGTGGCTGTTTATTGCATAATCTAGTGTCTGATATCAAGTTCCCACATAGGTTTGGTTCTTATTTCTCTACTATTTTCTTATTGCGTTTCTTCAGCTTTAATATCAGACTGTCTTGATTACTATGCTTCAGTGTGACAAATCTTCATTTCAGGTGGGATGTGTCCCCACTTGTTCTTCCTCATTCTTTGCCTCTTTGATCTTTCACAATCCCTCCCCTCCTCTAGTGTTGGAGACCAAACCCAGGTCTTCTGCATGGATGCCAAGTTCTCTACAAGTGAGCTACATGCCCACCCAGCTCTTAATTATTTGAAACAGCAGTCACTGGGTCCATGTGGGGATTTTTTAAGTTTCCCTCTAGAATTATGGTCTCTTTACTTACGATCCCTGACTTTGGTCACAGAATAAGAATTTCCAGAGAAATCACCATGGCAAGAAAAGTTGGCATAGTTTTATTGAGTAAGCAAGCAAACAATCAGCAGCGGACAGACAGAGGCACACTCAGTATGTGGGTGCTGTCACAGAGAGAAGCATAGAGCTGTTTGACATCAGGGGAGTTTTTCTGAAAAAGCAAGGTCTGTCATAAAGTCATGCAGATGCTTGTTTATCTTTGCTTTTTGTCATTCCTGGTGTTACACCTTTTGAGTTCTTGATTATTTATTTGGTGACTCACTCTTTAGTATATTTCTTCTAGGAAAAAAACACATTTTGCCATACAACAGATATTTGTCCTTAAGATGAGGAATGCATCCTCTTGATTCTCAGGCTGTATTTAGAAGCAAAGAAGATGTGCTTGCATGTTTCTAAATGTCTTGTTTCTTTTTGAGTTCCTGTCTACCATTCCTCAAGGCTTATTTTTCCTAACTGATGATGCCTCCAATCTATACAAATTGTTGTGAAGACTTATCATAGTATTGCATTGAATGTATAGATGGTTTTGATGGAAATTAATACCTACTTGATGCTGTGTATTACTGTTCACAATTGAGCCATGGTTCTCCTTTTAGCTCTATTTCAATTATTTTTGCAAGTTTTAATTTTCTTTACAACGTATGATGTGTTTTGCTAGATAGTTCTTTGTGTGCTTTTATTGGGTTGTTTTGGTATGAACAACACTGGGGATTGAACTCATACCTCGTTTATGGGAAGAAAGCACTCTACCACCTAAGTCACAATCAGCTATGGAAGTTTGTTGTTTGTTGTTTTTTTGTTTTTCTTGGTCATGGGGCTTGAACTCTGGGCCTGGGTGCTATTCCTCAGCTCTTCATCTCAAGGCTAGACCCCTACCACTTTAGCTACAGTGCCACTTCCAGTTTTCTGTGTGGTTATTTGGAGATAAGAGTCTCATGGGCTTTTTCTTCCCAGGCTGGAGTTGAACCACAGTCCTCAGATTTCAGCATCTGAGTAGCTAGGATTGCATGTGTGGTCCACTGACACCCAAATATGGTAGTTTTTTTTTAATAATTGAAATTATTTATTTTTTGTCCTAATTTAACTTAATATTTTTATCTCTTTTTTCATCACATGGAATTGAGTATAGGATAATTTATATGTATGTATGTGCATGCTTCTGTGTACATATGTGCCAATACTGAGGCTTGAATTTCCTTAAATTTTTCCAAGCAAGGTTGGCACTACACCACTTAAACCACACCTTCAGGGATTTTTTGCTGCTTAATTGAAGGTAAGAATCACTGATTGGCTACTTTGAAAGATTAGTTGTGCGATGAGAGTTCAGAGCCAGACTGTGCAGTCTCCTTCCCACTTCTCTCTAATAAACTACTCAGGAAAAGCTGCAAGTGTCATTGTGACTCAAGAGGTAGAGCATTAGATTTAATGAAAAGCAACTCATATGCAGTGCCTAGGCCTGAATTTCAACCCTGGAGCCAGCGGGTTAAAAAAATAACAAACTCTGAACTCTAACTTTAAACCATCATCCTATAGATCTTAGCCTCTGAAGTAGCTGGGATTACAGGTATGAGGCTTTAGTAATAGTAATAGTTTTCTAATATTATTATTGACAGATGCTTTAAAAAACACATGGCTAACAGTGTCTTATGTTTATAATCCTTGATATTATGGAGGGTGAGACATAAGATCCTCGGTTTGAAGTTGGGACCAATTACAGAATGTTTGGGTCTTATCTCCAACTAACAACCAAAAGGTTGTATGTAGAACTGTGGCCCAAATTTTAGAGTCATAGCCTTGATCAGAAAAATCTCAGAGACAGTGCTCAGGTAATGAGTGCAAGTCCCAGGACCAGCACAAAAAATTAAAATAAATAGAACACAAAATAATCCCAGGTATGGCTAGTGACAGTTTGCATATTTTTCCAACAAATTATGTACCACCAGTCAGATGAAACTTCTGCTTATAAATCTGCACTAATTATATTTAAACAATTATTACACTCTTTCATTTAGTAAGTTAGCCAAGAATTAATGCCAGTTGAAGAGAAATTGTATGTGATTACGACTTCAGCAACAATGCATTTTTTTTACTTTTTAAAAGTGTCACCTATTTATCACCTTTCAAATATATCTATATCTATATCTATATATATAACATTATTAAATTAATTTCAGCTAAATATTAACTTCACTATCCTCTAAATTTAAGTGTTGAACTAAATTTTATATCAGAGTGAATTGTATAAACATTAGGGAAATAACTGAGGCAATGAAAAGGGGAGCAAATTGGTTTGAGACTGGCTACCAAGGTAGGTCTTCAAGAGGCCAGAGCTGTTTCTCATTCTTAAGGTCCATTTCCCTGACTGGTCCTCCTCCCCTTGAGTCTAATCAAAGGATTAGCTTATAGGTATGGGAACAGCAGCAGCTTGAGTTGAAGGCTTTCTTTAAAGTCTCTTTCTTTTGTTTAAATGCAGGAACAAGAGAAGTCACTGGCTGACTGGTCTCTGACCTGGAAAGTAATTCGAAATATGAAGACCAACCTGTGTGGTCTGTGTGGAGGAGGATGTGGTGGTGACAAAGAATAGATAGAGCTTTTATGCTTAACTTGCACATTGTTACTCCTGTGTGTAAGTCAGCAATCTTCCCATAGGAAATTGCAATGTCCCAAAATGTTAGAAAGGGGCTTTAATTTTGTTAGAATTCCTTTTCAGTGAGATCCCTGCTCCTCCACTGTTCCTTTAGATTCTGTAGTTTTAGAAGGCAGCAGCATGCTTAACAGAAACAATCCCTTCTTTCCATAGCACTGGATGCTGCAAGTATGTACACATTTAAGGAAAGTTTGAAAATAATCTCCATCAGGTAGGAGAACAATGAGAGGGATGGGGTGATAATGGGGCTAAGCTAATATTGATTAGATTGTGACAAGTGTTGCCTGTCTGTTAAGAGGCCTCTGGCCTTTCCTGAGCAACACCTCATTTGGGCCTAACAGCAGGGGTCTTACTGGGCTCCCCTACATACACATGTAATCAGCTTCTTTTAGAAGCTGGTGGGATTTTTAAACTTATAGAAGCTATCAGATTAACTGATTGAACTCAAGAGGGTACGGGTACTTAACTGTTCACTGCTACTCAGGTTAGAGTCCTGGGTAATGTATTGGACAGTTTATATAAGTGATGAGATCAAAGCAAATTGAAGGCTTCTAGTAATCTTAAAGATCTTTAAGAACATAAAATCCAGTGGAAAGTGGCACTATGGCTCAAAGTGGTAGATTACTGGCCTTGAGCAAAATACTCTCACGGACAGTACCCAGGCTCTGAGTTCAAGCCCCACGACCGTCACACACACACAAAAATTGAACAAAGTATTTGCTTGTCTCATTTTAAATGTCAATTTAAGTTTTTTATTTAAAGTTTATACAAAAAGAAAGTATTTGGTGTTCTAGGAAATTTCTCCAAAAGTTAATGTAGAGCAGAATGTAGAGCCATTGTGAGATTAATTAGGAATTCAGAGCTATGAACGACTATAGTTTTATAAGCTGAAGTCAATACATGTCAGAGAGATGGAAACAAAACTTGGCTTTCTAGCAATAGACTTTCAAGCCTTTTCAACACATTTGGCTGGGTAGATGGTGCTACATTTGGTAATTTTGCTCCACTCTGAAAGTCTTGTGTAAGAAGAAAATCCTATTTGCTTTCTTATTTATGAAATGCATGTGAAAACTTTAGCAAAGGACCTTGTGTGGCCCCTTTTTAACTAGAAGTATTTCAAGTTTTTTAAGACCTCAGAATCCTTCTGTACTCTAGCCAGGCTGCTTTGAACTATTTAATTTGAAATTTATTAGCATAATCATTTATCATTGTTGGGAGGATATTCCTATGCTTAGTAAATCTACTTGTTGGAGTTATTTGTAAGCAATGAAGCATTGGGTCTTTCAGAGTTAGCCTGTGAAGAGTAGAATGGATTGAGGTGACATTTCCATGATTTATAGGCAAAATCACCCTGTTCTATTAGAAGTGTGGGATCAAATGTGTGATGGGCCTTAGTTTAAGGTTTCTTTTATTTTACTATGTATGAATCCTCCATCATACATATGCCTTCAATCTTTCTGATATGTTGTATTATAAACGTTTGGTTTTAACATGATGTGAATTAGTTTTTAAATGAAACAAACAGGACATTTGGCCTTAAGGATGGAAGAATTTGGTTAATTTTAATAGACAAAAATATTGTCAGAATTAAATTATAAGTTTATCATCAATGGAAAATAAATATTGAAAGTACATAAAGCAGAAGAATTTAGGTGGTGCTAAATATATTCAGCCTTTCTTGTTTATAAGGTAAAAAATGATTTGCAATGGGTAACAGTCCTCTTGGTCACCTAGAGTTGTTACTTCAGCAAAGGTATGATAATGTCTGAGGATGCTGAACCCTAGGTTTCTAAAAGCAAGAAACACAGATGTAAGTGCTCAAAGATGCTGACCAAAATGAATGAAATTCACACTCCATTAATAGGAGGGAAGGACACCATTTTGTTTGCTATCTTCAAAAGCCAAATGCATTTTTCTCTGCAGGTGACTATCAGCAAAGCGGTGGATGATTGTAGACAGACTCGTTTCGTGGATCTTATTCAATCAAGAGAATAAGGAGCTGTGGTGATGCCTGGTGTAGATGGACAACAGTTCTACAGACAGCTGACATCATCATTGAAGAAAGGCCCGAGAAGTTTCAGAAAGTGAGCCAACAGTGTCCAGGCAGGTGTAGTTTGAACACCCTTCTTACTGCTGAGAATCTTATATTACAGGCATGATTCCTATAAGGGTTGAAGAAAACAGTTGCTTTTTTACATTGGCAGGTCTTACAGCAAGAGGGGCTGTGTGTCCTGAAGTATCTTGGTGTGTCAGACTAGTGAAACAGTCTAGTTATTACACAAGAACAGAGGTCATCTATGGTGAAATTGATGATTTCAGGTAGTCACTAGGCCTCAGATGTAATGTAGCTCCATAATATCTGTAACAAGAGAGGTGTTCATGTAGTTAAATGAAACTGAATTATATCCACTTGTGAATTCCCAAGTAAATTAGAATAGAAGATATCCATGAGAGAAGTCAGTGGGGCTGCTGCGTCAATAAAGTAAGAACAAACCATATTTTGAATTTGTTTATTGAACCTTTCTTGACTTTCCAACCTTTCCCTTTGAAATTTCATTAACTATCACGTATGAGGAGAATTTCTCAATTACAAAACTCTTTAAGAGTCACTCCATATTTGTGGCTAAAGAAATCAATAGTTTTGGAGGCTGGGCACTAATTGGTCAATCCAGTAATCTTAGCTACTCAGAAGCCTGGGAACTGATGGTTGAAGTTCAAATCCAGTCCAGACAAAAATCTCCCTTTAGTCCTCAAAAACCATGTAAATGTAGCTTTAACTCAAGTTATAGAGCACTTGTCTTAACAGAAAAGCTAAAGGACAGTGCCCAGGCCTTGAGTTCAAGTTCTCATAGTGGAACAAATAAAAAGTAAAAAAAGAGAGATGGAGAAATACTGGAATTTCCTGATTTCATAAATTACCAGGACCATATGAAGGTAATAATCCTGTTAAGTTAAAAGAAGGTCCAGTTGAAGCAAATGGATGAACAGTTGAAAAGTGGCAGCAGAAAGACAAGAACCTTCAGTATGGATAACACGCTTAGCAAAATCAAGGGCATTCATCTTCAAGAAAGTACACCTCTCTAATGACATATTCATCTTAGATTATTCTCCTCATATCTATGAACATCCTGTAAGATTGGCTACACATATCCACTAGAGTCAGCTGACCACAGCATACTGTTTGTGACATTTCCTGGATAAAGTTGCTTGTTCTCATTGTCATTAGCCTTCAGCAGTTTTAGTGAAGAGCATGTTCTCCCATTTTGCCTGTAGTCGATAGCCTCCTCTTCTATTTCACAGCAAAGAAACTGTGGCTAGCAGGCTTGAGAACTGTTACATTCAGGGGTTCTTCAGCTTTGCATTTTCCTTTCCTTTCTTGGTAGGTAAGTTGGAATAAGAAAAAAAATTAAGCAGTGTGTTTTAGTTTTAACTTAAAGATATTTATTTGAAAATATTACAAGTTATAATTCTTTAAATTTATTATTAATTCGCATATAATAGGGCTAGTTTTAGTGTTGCATGCCTTTAAACCTAAATATTTAGAAAGCTGAAAGCTGAGGATCATTGTTTCAAGACAGACAAGGTAAAATCTATCATGAGACTGCTATCTTCAACTAAGAACCAAAAAGCTCAAGGTGGAGCTGTGGCTCAAATGGAAGAATGCTAACTTTGAGCAAAAAGGAAAAGCAAAAGAAACTAGGCCCTGAATTTAATTCCTAGTACTAGGACACAGGAATTGTATATGTGTGTATATATATATATGTATATATATATATATATATATATATACATATATATGTATATATATACTATATGTATGCATAAATATGCATATTTGTGTGTCAATATGTATATAAATTGTATATGCATATGTATATATATATAATTATATGTTATTAGCAAGTGTCAACTATAGGCAAGTGAACATTTAGTCTTGCTCTTAAAAACAGATTCATATGCAATTATGAACCCTTGTGATTTATAGGAGCTAACATACATAGGAACATAAACCACCAGACTGGGAAATTAATAGAATGGTTTTTGTTGTAGAATAGACTGTATGCACAATATTAGGTAAATGATACTAAGTTATTCACTAAAACATTGAAAGCAAAAGCATAATAGTACAAGAAATCACATTTAGACCTGGACTATGACATTCAGTGGACAGGTAGATCATGAAAATATGATAGCTATATGCATATAAGTATGCATATATATGTTCATATTCATATATACGCTTATATACATACATATGTACATGCACACTGGAATTTTATTTATCCATTTGATAAAATGATAATGCATCATTTGCAAAGAAAGGAAAGAAATTGGGAGAAATCATGTTAAGTGAAGTAAGGAAAGAAAGTTAAACCCAAAGTGACAAATGAGATATGTTTTCTGTTATATAGGAAGTTAGATATAATCTAGATCACTGCAATATGCACACATTGGGGTGGAATCCATGTATACACCTAGGTACGAACTGAAATATGATTGGTTCATAAAAGAATTCAAAGAATGTAATTCCTTAGAATAGCTAACTCAAATTCCAACAAAAGAAACACTGGAAATCAAGTATTCACAGGTAGGGCTGGGATTAGGGTAGGGAGAAATAGATAAATGAAGCAATAAAGTGGGGAAAAAAGCAATGATCTAGCTTAATGAATATCCTACAAATGAAGAAACTTGAGGAAAAGATGGGAGTACCTGTGTTGGGAAAATTATGAAAGAAGTGACATTGATTAATATCCATTATAGACATGTACTCATGTATTGAATATCAACTCATGTGTACAAGTAGAAATCAAAATAAAATTTAGAAAAGCAATACTCGGTATGCTCATTCGAGTATTTCAGTGATGGCGGTTCTCTGAATAACTAACAAACAATCAAAAGTTCAAGAAAATAAGTAACAGAAACGGAAGTCATGTTTGGCTGCAGAAGAGGTTTCAGAAAAGAGGGGGCAGATTAATGAAAAGAGGAAGGGATGGGAAATACAATCATATTGATGATATATATGTAAAATTGGAACCAGGAAACATAGGATGGGTAGTGTTGGGAAAGATGGGGTAGATCAATGGCACATTAATCAAGATGCATTGTACTAATAAACAAACTCATTGAATTGAAAACTCTTCACACAACAACTTTATGATAAATACAAATGAGTAAAAATAAAGACATGATTTAAATTTGTGCTCCATTTCTTGTAGCAAAGTAATATATATTAAGCTTTAGTTTGGGCAAAAAGTAAAATTAAATTAGCTACATGACAAAACAAGAAACGGGAAATGTATTGGGGGTAACATTGCCTTTGGAAATACACATGCCTCATGATATGCATTTCAAAAATATCAATATTCTGATTACTTTTTATGTTTTTTTAATTGTGAAAATAGCATATGGAGGGGTTACAATTACATGTACAAGATAATGAGTACATTTCTTATCAAGCATTTTTGCCTCCTCCTTTGTTTCCACTTGCCATCCCTTCCCATCTCCCCCCTCCCCCTGCCAAAATTGTAAAATTCGGTTTTCAACATAATGATTTGTACATGTCATTGTTGCAATGGGTCCACCTGTATCCCTATTTAAATGATTTGTTTTTTCCCTTCCCCTCCAAAAATTATACCAACACAAATAGAGTGAAAACAGGAGTTACGGAGTATGGGAGGGACATACTAAGCAACAAAGAAATCATCTTATAAATATGTTAGAAACAATTGAATGAAAGAAAAAAACATTTGAATACTTATCTTGGGGTTCATTTCACCTAACATCAACTTATCTGACCTTTTCTGCTTGTCTCAGACATATACTAGTTATTTCAAATAAGGGAAACCATGGGACCTATGTTTTTTTTGGCCTGACTTACTTCACTTAAAATAATTTTTTCCAAGTCTTTCCATTTCTTAACAAATGGGGCAATGTCATTCTTTCTGATGGAGGCATAGAATTCTGTTTTGTATATAAACCATATTTTCTTGATCCATTCATCTACTGAGGGGTATCTGGGTTGGTACATATCTTAACTATGGTAAATAATGTTGCATTAAACATAAATAAAGTGATCTGTGAACTTTGGGACACTATTATCATAATGTCTTATGATACATAATTTAGCTAGAGTTGCTAAGAAAATCATTGTTATTTATCTTATATTGTAAAATATAAGGAACTCTTATAATACCACTACATTATAACATAGATACAGAAGTTTCTCTCTTTAAATTGCTCCATGGGAGACTGTTACATATAAGCTGCTACAAGATCCAAAACCACAAATATAAATAAAATTACTTAGAAGGAATTGTTAGGAGGACAATTCTTATCTTTCACAATCAATGTCAGCCATGGACTTCCTGAAAGAAAGTCAATCAGAGACAAATGTGTTTGTTTCGCTAGGCCTCTATTGCCAAACAAGAGTGTTGAAAAGACCCATTATAGGAACTTAATTCTCAAAGTCAGACCACAGTATGGTCAGAACCTCAAAGTCTACTATATGGAAGAGACTATCTCTGACCCCCATGCTCTTCTTTTTACCAAAGAAAAAGTTCTTTTAGTAATTTATGTGATTTTGAATTTATATATGAATGAACATTTTTCACATAAATGAAGTTTGAAATCCCTTTGATCCATTTTCCCATGCTTAAAACTAGCAACACAATAAATAATAGTGGCCACAAATTAGAACTTTTCTGTATCAATGAAAAAACAATATAGAGAATATAGATTCTACAGAGAACCAAAGGAATCCAGAGATACATCTATTTTCCATACAATTGTTCCAACGGAATAAAGACCAACACGGTTTCTTTAAAGTAAGAATTAGTCTAATGTCTGCACACTCACACTTAACAAATATTTATTGTAAACTTACTGATTGTATTCTAGGTAGACTTTCTTATTGTTGACAGACAAAAATTGCTTGAGTGAGACACAGGAATCTTAAGAAAGTCTTATAGATAAAGGACATAGTGTGTTAGAAGAGGAAACCATGGTAGGAAAATGAAACTTACTTTTTGTTGGTCACAGGGCACGAACTCAGGGCCTGAGTACTGTCTCTCAGCTCTTTGGTTCAAGGCTAGCCCTTTACCTCTTTGGGACAGAGTACCACTTTGGGTTTTTCGTTGATTAGCTACAGGCAAATCTCATAGGCTTTCTTCCCAGGCAAGTTTAGAACCATAATTCTCAGATCTCAGCCTCATGACTAACTAGGATTATAGACGTGAATCACCAGTATCCATCACCCCACAAACTGAAACTTTTGAGCTTCTAGTGAGTTCAATCAATTTTCAGTGGAAACCTCAAAAAGTGTGGTCAGGAAAGACCTCATAGAATGGTTCTATCAATATGATTGATCTTCAGTACAAATCTGATCTTGTTGTCACCTCTTGGTAGCAGCAGAGCCTGGGTCTATTCTATCACAAATGTAAAAGACTAGCAAAAGGATAGCCTATGGTATTTCTGCTTAGGAGTCAGGACAAGTAGTTGAATGCAGGAATGAAGCAATATGTTCCTGGCATAGGAAGGCATGGGAGAGACAACAGACTAAAGAGAAAACTGGTGGACACAACATGTAACCCCTTCTCCTTCGAGGAAAATGACCTCCTACAAAGTGGCAGTTACACAATTGACCTACTGCATTTTCTGATATGAAGGATGGTGTCATATCTCACTAAACAACTCACTTGTAGTCAAAGAAAGGGAAATTTTTTAGTGTCCCCCTTAGGCCCAGTCTCAGTTAATCTCCATCTTAGACTTTGTCCAGTTTCTATTCCCACCAGAAAGTCCCTGATGAGGCCCTGAGGGAACTGAAACCACTATCAGTTTTGGATCTGTTCCTTCTGTCAATGCTGTGGTGGGTGGTGGGAAAGCTCATTCTCTGAATTGTGCCCTAGTTCCAAATCTCTTCAGAGAAAGTCAAGGAATAACAGATTCTGCCTGAGGGAGTGAGTTTCTCCATTTCAAAAGAGATCAATTAATATCTGATTCTGAGGCCCAGGTGGAAGTCCTTCACTAGATCCTCTAAGCTGGAGTGGAAGTTAGCACAGACTCTAGGCCACCCTCACATTTCTCCATCTCTTTCTCATGAACACAAAGATTACAGGAGTTGAGTTCAGAAACAAGGAAAAATGAGAGTAGTAGAAAAATCATGCCCAGTGGGAGGAATTAGAAACTCTGGGTAAAAATGAGGTCACAAAATCTCATGGGATCACTCACGTAATTCGGGAATCACATCATAAAATTAGAGAATAAACATAATAAATTACTGCCTAAATTAGTCACCCTACTGTTCTGACTACAAGTGTTCTTTTAAAAGCTAGGTGTCCTAGATATAGGTTGATGAGGAAAAGAAAGCACATTCTTTCCTCACAAAGTTCTACTGAGTATCTTCATCCATAGCATATATATATAGCATCCTATATATTATTTTAATCCATTTGTTATGAAATTAAACAAATTATGGGGAAAATCTTTCTATGGTAAATTTTCTTCCATGGCCTACTTATTTGATATTATTAAGTATTATTTTTATAGTTTCATTTTTTAAATTTGAGCAAAATGTTTTGTTAAATTAACACAAATTAGTTGCACATTTTTCTTATTTTTCCGTGTCTGTATATGTGAAAATATACCTTGATCAGCACCCCATATGTTTTCTTCATCTTCTTTCCTCCCTTCCCACACAAACACAGATATCTTCACATCAACATTTTTGGCCATATTCTCTCTCCTTCACAGTTCTGATACTTCTGTGAATTCCTACTGTTACGTATACAAAATACAGCTACTGTTTTGTCTTTTCATAAACATTTTAAGTGTATTTTATGTTTTGGAATGAGTTTCATCAGTGTGCACCAAATATGCATATACTTCATTCAACTTGACCATGCAGATGAATGTTTTTCTAACATTCATCCATCTTCTACCATTCAACAGCTTCTGATGTGTCTTATTTTATACTTTCTTTATTTAGCTTTTCAAGATAATTTCTTATTATGCTTCTAGCATTATCTTTTTCCCAATTATTGCCTTCTTAACATTGCTTCAAATTATAAACTATATATGATCGTCCTGTATGTGTTCACTAATATATTTAAATTTTGGTCTAATATTCATCTATTATAGGATATCCTTAACCTGTTGTAACTGCTCTGAAAATCAATATGGATGTTCCTCACAAAAGCAAAAACATAGTGCCATAAAAGCCCATGAAATTAGTATTAGGTGTATATCCAAAAATACGTTGCAATGAAACAGTAGAAGCATTCACTTCTCTTATATCCGAGAATATGTTTATAGCTATTAACAGCACATTTTCTTTATTCCCTTTACTGGTACACCTAGGTTGATTGCAGATCTTGGTTGTTATGAATACTGCTACCATGAACACGGATGTTCATGTTGAATCATATTCCTTCAATATGTATCCAAGTTATTGTAAAGGTCATTAAAATATGTGGGGTTTTTTGGTATTTTGTAAATTTCCACTCTGAGTTCCATATGGCTTGCACTAGTTTACAATTGCCACACAACTAAACACAGTTCCTGATTTATTTCAACCTCTCCAGCATTTGTGTTTATTTGTTTGAGTGGTTATAAATATTCTGATGTGTAAGATTGGAGCTCAGTAACTTTTTGATATGTGGATAAGAATTTCAAATATTTCATTTATTTATTAAACATTTACATTTGTACTTCATTCCTGATCAGTGTCCTTTTTGATATTTGATCAATTTTTAAGTTTTACAATTTGTGGTTTTTTCCCATTCCAACTATTAACATTAGTTAAAAAATTATTACAGTGGTGCAAAATTTACTAAAATCAAGTGATTGTACAATTATAACACTGGATTTTTGTTTGTTTGTTTGTTTACACCCAGGCAATTATTTCAATAAAGATGTTGAACTTCTTTCACTAGAAAAGTAGATTGAAAGGATAGTATCTCATATTAGTGTTAAGATAATCTCAAATTAACAGTCACTGCGTAGGCCTCGACAATTGGGCAAAGTAAAACACATTATTACAGCACAAATTGCATTTGAAGAGATCCAAAGGCTTCATAAAAGATGTTTTCAAAAGGCACCAACTTCATGACGCAAATGGTGAAGTTTAAAAGCAGACCATAGGAATCTGATTATCAAGAAGATGAAGGGATAAAAGTATACAGAAAGACAACTTTAGAACATTGACTAAGAATTTGTGGAGGGGGGAAAACCACTAGATACAAAATCTCAATGCTGAAGGGAAGAAGTGTTTTACCCTAAAACTCAGGTGTGTCTGATTCTCTCACACCACACACACGCACACACACACACACACACACACACACACACACACACACACACACCTCGTGTACACATAGAAATCCAGGGGCAGCTGTATCTGGGACAATGAAGCTTTTTTCCTCTTGCTATCAGATAATCAAACATGATAGTGCAGTTGGCTCCACAGCCACCCTATGCTTGAGCAGGAGGAGGGAAAGGATGCCTTAGACTGCAGCACAGCTTTGTGTATCCCTGGCTTTCTATGTAAGAATGAAGTTCGTGGTCCCATAGGCATGGGTGGCGAAGGTGAAATAGGGGTACACTTTGCCTGGAGGATGGCACACCATGAGCCTTTTATGCATGGCGAACCAGGTGTGGGAAGCCCTGTGAGCATCTCCATAATGACCTCTCAGTGGCATGGAGTTGACACTGTACTTGGATGTGGCAGGAGGCAGGAGCACAGCTGGAATCCAGAAGGTGGAAGAGGCACAGGAGTGAATGGGCCTTTCTGTGGAAAAACCTAAGGCAAGCTAAGGAAGTTCCCAGCTCACACATGACAGCCACCATGCTGGTCCCCAGAGGACACACCTAGTCTTGTCAATGGCAGAAGTCCAGATCTACAGCTGGAACTTCCCCAGTGGCCCTTGACCTAGCTGGGCTGGAACAGCACCAGCCAAGCATGTTTCCTCGACCCCGCTGTGTGTGGCCTCCCAGACACTGCTCTGTGGGCAGGCCGAGGCTGTGCTGGCCATTCCTAGTGCCAGGTGCTAGACCAGTCATAGACTGAGCCCACAGCATTGGAGCTGCCCCTCACAAACTTCCAGGAGGCGTCAAAAGAGGTACACTGCAGCTTGAATCCTGTGGCGTCCACCCTCCACTTTCCCAGCCTTTGTTGTTGAAATTCTTCATCCCCCTAGTTGTCTCATTTCTCATTGTCTGCTTTGCCAGCACTTGAGACTCCTTCCTCTCCTCACTAGACTGCCAGACTGCAGGGGATCTGCCCCAAACATCCCACCTCAAAGACAGTCCCCAGACCTAGCTATCATAGGTGTGGCTGCTACCTGAGCCACTGACCAGCCCATCCTTCCTCCCCTCACCAGCCTCTGTCGGGACCTACCTTCCCCTCCCCAACACCCCCAGCACCAACCCCAGTGCAGCCTCCCCTGTGTCCTACCCTCCTCTCCTCACCCCCACCCCCAGATCCGACCCCAGCATGGCCACTGCTCTGGGAAAGCCAACTGCGTGCTCCAGGTGTCATCAAGGGTGCGACAGTGTGTGGTTGGCTGAGAGCTGGAGGCAGCATAGGTCTCTCTGATCAATGTCTTTCACTTTACTTACTCATGTATTCATTATTAATTTAGTATTTAATTTTTGGATCTTATAAGTATCATTTCATTAATCCTTTGCAGAATAGCTGGTAGAAATACGGTCCCAAAATGCAGATTGTCTGTTTAATTCTTTCCAGATTCAGAGATGTTTTAGGTAGTCATAATAATAATGATCTCTCATTTCTATAGCAGAGTGCTATTCAGAAATAATTGCTTGTGCATCTGTTATTAATTATTTAAAATACTTAAAACTTTTAAATTTCAAATATTACAGGAAGATCTTTGATTCATGTTGAGTGGATATTTGTGAGTAAGTTGAGCTGTTGTATACATTCCTGTGTGTGTATGTATGTGTGTGTGTGGCGGGAGTGTACATGTATTATTGAAATCACAGATACAGATGATGAGCGCTGTTCTGAACTTGTGTCCTTTTTCTGAGATATATATTGTGGTGTTTCTTTGTTGGTGGTAGGCTGCGACTGCTTGCCTCTGCCTGATTTGCACTTTCCAGCTCAATTTTTCAATAAAAGCTTCTTATTGAGCATATAGGGCTCTGATATTACTTTGTCTTTAGTCTGCCATCAGTGATCATATTTTCTTCTTTAAAAATTAACAATTAATATAAATTTTATTTCCTGGTTGATTTTCCCCTTTAATTTGCATTTAGAAATATGTATTATAAGACTTTGAGCTCTGTATTCATGATGAAAAACCATTTTGAGTTCATTTCTTATTGGACAGTCTCATCACTTCCTTTGCTCTCTCTCTCTGCTTTTCCCTCCTGTCCCTGTTCACAAGTGGTATAGTTCATTGTCAAAATAATATATACTGAGAACCATCGCTGCATTTGTTTCCCTGTTATCCATGAACTTCTGTGGCTTCCTCACTGCCCATTAATGGATAAAAAAGATCAAAAAATCCATCTTGTTTCCAATTCCTGCAATTCATTTCAATATAAACATCAGTAGTTTTATGAGAGTGTCAGGGTCTGTCCACACATCCCAAACACTTATACTTCAAGCAACAAGTCATAACTCTCACCAGATTGTAAGGTCCAGAAAGTAATTCTTTTCACTTTCCGCGCAGGAAGAAGCTGAGATTAAGAAAGGTTAAGTAACTGACTGGAAATACAGGATTCAGCATTGAAGCTCATTCTTATAGCTTACCTAATTCAGAAAGTGAGATCTGAAAACCACAGTTTGAAACCAACCTAGATTGGCATATCCATTACGTGTTATTCTCCAGACAACCAGCAGACTTGTGTGTTTCAAGTGGTAGAGTTAGAATGCCATTAGTCTTGAATGGGAAACATAAAGGACACTGCCAATATGTTGTTTTTTAACAACCAATGCTATCCCATACAAAATCTGACACCACACACACACACACACACACACACACACACACACACACACTTTAGAAAAGATCTTAGTAATGAAATCCAAATAGTTTATTTTTTTATTTTCATATGTTTTAGAATTAGCTTTAGTGAGATTTGACTTGGTAGCCTCTGCTGATGAGCCACAATTTGAAAACTGTTGAAATGGCTACCCATATCCGGGCTCAGAGAAACATTCTCCTATTTAAGTGTTCCTCCTTTCCAGCAATGATAAATTGTCTTTCCTTGGCCCAGTTTCCACTTTGGGACTCAATATCTTAGACTTTCCTGTCTTAATAAACAGGATTATGGGTGGCAACTACTGTACTGGACGATATGTAACTTGGGAAAAGTGTTCAAAATTCACTATTCAGTGGAGGTTGTTAGCACTCACCCATGACCATTCTGTGTTCAGAATTAGAAACATTTTAGGGCCAGGAATTCAGGGGAAGCACTGTGTGCTACTTCGTATTTTTGATTTACTCACAGATTTCCATCCATTGTTTACTTTAAGCATTGTGTGAAGAGAATGATTGCTTCTAGGAGACAGAAGCACTGCACTAACTGTTGCTCTCAGAACACAGGAGGAGGGAAAAGAATTTCTGAATGAACCATATAGCCTAGACACTGAGTTCTTAGAAACTCAGTCTGCCTGTTATCTTACTTTAAACCTAGAAAGTCAGAGCCAGAAGGGGCTTGTAAGCTCCATTTATATTCCTGATCATGGGACTCCGTTCCCCTCAGTCCTTCTGACCCTTGTCTTTCTTTTTTGTTACTTCATTGCATATTAAGAACACACAACCGCAGGTTTCCATTATCCTAGTAGATGTTTTGCATTCCAGGACCTTCCTTCCAGGGAACTCTCTCCTTGAGACCTCATATGCATATATCCACAGATGTGATTGACTCACAGACTGTGGAACATAGTTGCTCAATGATGATCAACTCAGAGACTCATGCAGGTTGAATTTGGAGCCTATCTGAGAGGCCTTAGTCTAGGCACTGTGGGCAACATTGACAGCAATTCCTCAGAGCAATATCACTGACAGCAAGTGAGCCCTAACTAGTCCTTAGTCCTTGACAGTTCTACTTAGGGGTGTGAACAAATGACTAGGCATGTTTAGCCTATTGCACCGTACCCCAAGCACTGAAGTCATTTTAAGCCTAGGAGAAAAATCTCCCTGTGTAAATCAGAACACATAAGAAGCAGATGATGTGCCACACTCAAACGCTCCAGGAGAAAAGAGTGTATTGATGTCTCCACAGATGGGAAATAATATTCTGAGTGGTGGGAAGGGAAGATTTCAGATATTAAACTATGAAGTATTTATAAGTTTTTGAATTGCTAACCCAACTTCCTTGCTGCCCCTTAAATCTAGTTTCAGGAAGTGGTGGAATTTTTATGATCACAAAATGGAGCTTTTAAACCCAGACCCAAACTTAGGTGAGCTTCTTAGATCTTCCCACCTGCTACTCATACCAAATAAAGAGATGTGGTGAAGATCAGGAAAGGACATTGATTAGATTGCAGTCATAACATGACAACAACTTCGCGCAACTTCAGAAAACTAAGCAATACTCACTAACATTTCTATTCACCCATGTCATTAGGTCTGAGTTGTATCTAGGTGTCCTCAGTGCCTTGAGAACAGGAAGATCTGGGCTGGGAAGGTGGCTCAGTGGTAGAGCGCTTGCCTTGCATGCCAGAGGCCCTGGGTTCGATTCCTCAGCACCACATGAGCAAAAAGAAAAAAGCCGGAAGTGGTGCTATGGCTCAAGTGGTAGAGCACTAGCCTTGAGCTAAAGAGCTGAGGGACAGTGCCCAGACCCAGAGTTCAGGCCCCACGACCAGACCCAAAAAAAAAAAAAAAAAAAAAAGAACAGGAAGATCTAGGGCAGAGCCCAAGACTGGTCTGGAATTTCGTAAATAAACTAACTTGTTTGATGGAAACTATTTGTACTGTCGTAATGGAAATGTAGAGACAGATCACAGCACATTTGCACTTTTGTCAATGAGCAGTGATTGGGAGGGAAGTATTTAAGATGCTACCCATGTTCTTAGTTGCCTAGTACCACCTTGGATTCCAGAGTCAATATTGATAAACAGATATAGAAGTTACATGTAGCTTGCTATGCCCAATTCACACCTAGAGAGGCAGATGAGAAATTGGAAGGGATTGGTGTGAAAGCCACAGTTTGATCCAAAGCAGAAATCAAAGGATGTGGAGATGAAGCAACTACCTGGGAGGAAAAGGAGAGACAGTTGAATGTGATGATCACCTAGAGATCACCTAGAGGAGACAGAGAAAGGTTGAGGCCACATTTGGTCCTGTAGATCAAAGTAACCCATCTGAGGTAGAACAGTCTGGCTGTCCAGAGCCACAGAGATGTTGGAAGAGCATCAGCAAGTGTTCTTGCCCATTTCAAGCGAGCTCCCAGAATGCCAGGATAAGACCTGGTACCTTCCCAGAGCACTGCTGCTGAGCAGTCCTCAGATCCGTTGCTACCATGATAATTGACGTTGGAGAGAAGCAGTGAGATTTGTAAAAGGTGATTGAAGCTCACTATGTGGAGCCTGTTCTGCAGCATTGTGGAGTGTCGTCTCTCAGGATGCTTAGGGAAAACCAAAGCCACTGTCAAACATTGCAATCTATTTGGAGTAGACATTTATGGATGGAACATGCCTGAACCCAACATAGTGATAATGAGCTGCTAGCAGTAGTTCCCTAACGATCTGACAGCCAAAACTGGAGAGGGAAACACTGAGCTCTGCACCACATCAGTATACCATGCAAATTGCTTCTATCCTAGTACTGGCTACCCAGTTTGCACACCCGTGACCTTGTTACCCTGATTGTGCCCCCTTAATCCCTCACAACTTTTGCTCTTTCACTTTCGCTTTTCCTCCTTATCCCTGCTAAACTCTCTGGATACCTGTGTTAACAGGTAGCAGCTGTTGCTGCTACACAATTTCTTGGCACTGCAACTTAGCGAATACAGTCACAATTCCCCTTTCCCAGGTATCCTATTCTCTGCTACTCTGTTCTGCTACCTATAATTCATAACACTATTGTTCCAGCCACATGATCCCTGACACCCCTGTGGCTGATACCCCTTTCCCTAACATAGCAAGGGTAGAATGGTCAGAGCTAGTTGACTTGGGTACTGCTGTTTTCTTGCAGGGATATCGGGACAAGTTATTCCTCAAGTATTTAACATGAAGAACTAACTGGAGGTGGAAATGAAAAAGGTTACTCAGAGGTGACTAAAATCTAGAGACATCAACATATCACTGGTTGTTAGGAAAAGAAGAGCCTAAGATGAAAATTGATGAGAAAAGAAAATTTTACAAAGAATATTAGGAATGATGCAATAGGTTTAGCTTATTGTCTTCTACTAGTGATCTGAATTATTTTATGACATAGATATGCAAAAGTTTTGCATTTCAAAAATTACATGAAATTGCACATTTATGTGGTATGTATATTAATTTATGGAATAGGTACATATGATCACGTTAATGATATTCAATACTTTATGATCTATGATATGCTCATGAGTCTGACTATGTCAATATGAATTGAGCTCTCTATCAATAAATGGCATTTCATTGTCAAATACTAGAAGATTACTAATGTTAGTACCAAAATGAAAGCTAGAACAGGAAAATTGAATAAAGCTACATGTTTGAAGGGAGGGGTCAGTGGTTTTAAGGGTTATGATGAAAGAGAAATTCTTCATCATGCAATCTGGGAAGAATAGAATACATTTTGCTGAATTACTAGATTTTAACCTGTGAAAGCCGAACATTATCTTTATTTTGTTTTTTGGAAACTGTTTAATGATTGGTTTACAAAAAATAATCAATATAATTTTGAAAATTCACAGATGTGAATTATCAGATTATCATTATCCTCAAAGCTGTCTTTAGAGGCAAGAAGATTGTATTCCTTTTCTAATGAATTAATGGAGTAATCTTACTTTGGAATGGACAGACATCCATGACACTTGTTCCAAAACAAGAAAGATACTGGAGAAAAAAAGAGGAAGTAGACCCAAGGCTGATGAAATGAGCATATTTCCTGTTTGGACTTAAAAAGGATTTTTGTACAAACAATAAGAATTTCATCTTAATATTATAATTACAAAATCTAGGTGCTACAGGACATCTTTTAAATATAATATTTAATGCTGTTGGATTACTTGAAGAAAAAGTTTCACAGAAAACCTTAAATTCCAGAAAAACTGCAATGCTCCAATAAACACTAAGAAGAAATAGAATATAAATATCCAGAAGGGTTGTGGGAAAATGGTGAGGTTCTCATAGGCAACCCACTAAGTATCTCTGACCAAAAGAAGATCTAGTGCCACAGCCACCGATTACCTCAAGAGATCCACTCCAATCAAACTTTAAATACCTAAAGTCTTTTTCTACTACAAAAGGACTATGCTAGCAGGCAAACAAGAAAAGGCAAAAGAGAAAAAGTGAATGGGACTCCTGTGGAGCACCTGTACCACATAGGTCTATGCAATGCTGCACTAGGACTTTCTGCAGAGTTTTAGCAGAGGAGCACCCAAAAGCTGAAGAAAGTGCTCAATACTATACCTATGAAATGTTAGAAGGGAATCTGGTGAAGATCTCCGAGTTGGTGAATGCCTCTCCCATTCCCCCCCGCCCAGCCCATGGGAGCAAACTTAGTATTACCGCCACCATTACAATGGCCAGAAATTGGCACCACCGGGTAAGCCCCCAAAATCAGCCCATACCTGCAACACTGGCAGGATCCCAGAAGGCCCCTATCAACCCTGCACAAGATCTCCAGGAAACCACAGCTGCAGCCAATCGCTCTATGCTCTATGGGCCAATTGCCCAGCCGATTGAGCTTTCTGATGGGACTTCTCCCTCCTTGCTGCCCTGCACAGACCCCTGGCTCACACAGCTGTTGCATGACCAAGCTTCTGCAGGCATCTCTGGTGACACACCTAGCAGCCACAGGCAGAACCCCCCAAGGCTTCCAGCGCCTGCCACATCCCACCACGTCTGCTACAGACCAGCACAGCTCCCCCCACACTCCACACCAGCCTGCCACTCCAACCTCTACCCAGTCCTCCCAATGCCAGGACTCCTCACACCACCACATAGGAGAGAGACCCTTCAGCATCAGCAAAGCCATCCCCCCACCTTGATCTGCTAACACACAGACCCTCTCCTTTAGAACCTGCCAACTCCATCTTAGCCACCATAGCACAGGCTCTGTGGTCCAGCACACCAACAACTACAGACTTGTGAATAACACACCTGGGTCCATGCCCTGGGGGTGGTAATTCTCTGAGGGATACCAAAGCCCCCTGACACAAGCCCACTTCCAAAAGGGATGGATTACATCAAAACTGAACACAGACATAAGCTCTGTTCCTAAGGCTCCTGTGGCTACCTGGGAAAGCCTGGGAACCCAACTCCAGGCCTATGATAGCAGTCTACAAACCTGAAACCCCCAAAACTGCCTGCCACCAGGCCTGAGAATGGAACTCTAGGTAACAGGCACCCTCCCCAATCAAAAAGCCATCTGCTCCCAACCAAGCCACAAGGAAAGTGGACTACAGCAAGGCACACAAGGTTCCATCAGGAATCTGCTCTGAGTACTACAGGGAGAATAAACTCCCCAAAGAACCTGAAAAATCCATTCTTTAGTATTTTCTTCTGGTTTTTGTTCTGCGTTGTTAGTTGTAATGTCTGATCATTTGTTGTTCATTTGTATTTCTATGTGTTACTTATGTGTATTGTGATTTAGAATTTGCTATTCCACTTAAAACTTCTGTTTTTCATTATTATTTGGTATCTGCTTCTACTTTACTATTTGCTAATTTGTAAGATTTTTCTTCTTTCTTTTCTTCTCACTCCCCCTTAACCTCTCTCTCTCTCTCTACCTTACACTATTACTCCATCAGGGCTACCCTGTCTAGTTCTATGCACAAATAAGGCCTCTTTCTATGTGAGTAAACAATAATTACAGGAGTTAACAAAGTAAGCAACTTTTCAATAATATCTGACTGATATTTTTCTAATCTCAGCCAGCCTCCCCAATACACTTTCTTATTTTCATCTTGATCTCCAAGCTACTCCCTACATAACCTTTCTTCAAATTCTTTTCAACCTGTTACATTCAGTAACAAGGTATTTATTCTCTTCCTACTACATATACCTCTCCCCTAAGCTGTTCTTACCACTCTACTATCATTATACCCAAGTTCTCTTCTGAAATTTAATTTATATCTTTCTAATCTTAACCCTTCATTTCTCATTCTAATCCAGCCCATTGATCCTTAATGATTTATATGTGACTCAACTTGCAGTTGGTTCTACATTTGACTACAAAATTGGTTCCATTTGACCACTTTGAGTACAAGGGGCCCATCTTGTTAACTCTAAGGAGCAGACTACTTATTAATCAAACCTAGATTGCCTCAAAAGTTACAACTATATGCAATCTCGACCCCAAAGCCAAAATATCCCCTGCAAGCAAAGAAAAAGAGAGCTAAACAGGAAAACACCTCACCTTACCACTGAAACCCTAAGATCTACCCATCTACATGACATCGGGTTGGCTCCGGTCCTAAAAGACTGTCCTACTCTTGTAGCAGTGTGGTTCTTGTCTCCAAATGGGCAGAACTAACTGCAGAAACACAAGAAAAATAGCCAATAAACAAATCCCACCACCATCTCCACATAAACAAGCTACATAGCAGTCCCAGTATGACATAGAAGATAATGATCAAGATAGATTAAAAGCATGGCTGGTAAACCTGCTGAATGAAAAATTGGAAACCCTTCATGGGGTTATCAGAGAGTGCAAAGAGGCCAACCAGAAGTTAATAGGTGACTTCATGGCCTCGACAAATAAAAAGGTAGAGGAACTCCAGCAGAGGGAGAAAGAATCTAATGAACAGATAGGAACCTAGAAAATGGAGTGGAAAGAAAAATATGATAACCAACTCCAGGAGGTAAGGCAATCTATTCAAGACTTGAAAGAGAACCTTAATAAAGAGCTGGGCACCATTAAGAAGACCAGCAAGAAGGAAAGGGGTTAAACACCAAAGTACAAAGTCTTCAACCTAGAATGGAAGAAGCCGAAGAAAGAATATATGTAGCTGAAGACAGTTTAGACTCCATAGAGAAAGAGCACACCATTTTTCATAACAAAATTAAGCATGACAAATCAATGCAGGAAATACAGGAAACGTTCAGAAAGCTTAATTTGAGAATAATAGGAATACAAGAGGGGCTGGAGAGGGAAGCCAATGCATTAGGAAATGCATTCAGCAAAATCCTAGCAGAGAACTTCCCAAATATACAAAAGGACAGGCCCATACACATACAAAAAGCTTTTAGAAACCCAAATAGACCAGAATAGGACATCCCATCTCTACATTACAATCCATACCGCTCAATAGCCACTAAAGAAAGAATTCTTAAAGCTGCGAGGGAGAAGAGATCAATCACATATAAAGGTAACCCAATCAGAATTACCTCAGATTTCACAGAAGACACTATAAAAGCAAGAATGTCCTGGAAAGAGGTATGCCATGTCCTAAAGTCAAATAACTACCAACCAAGAATAATCTACCCAGCTAACCTCTCATTCACAGCAGAAAGTCAAATAAAAACCTTCCACAGCATGTTAAATCTGATGCAATATACCGCTACCAAACCAGCTCTTCAAAAATTCCTCAAAGAGGTTCTACATATAGAAAACCAACTAGAAGAGAATATAGTCAATGAAGTGCTCCACAAACACAGAAATATGTAATCACAAGAACAGCCAAGGCACAGCTTCCCCCCAAAAAATTGGATAAAATGGTAGGGACAGACAAAAACCTCTGTGTCTTAACCCTCAATATTAATGGTCTTAACTCTCCAATTAAGCGACATATATTGTACAGTTGGATCAGAAAGCAAGATTCTTCTATCTGCTGTCTTCAAGAGACACACCTTGCCCAAAAAAATGAACATTCTGAAAGTGAAAGGCTGAAATAAAATATATCAAGCCAATGGATCCCATAAACAGGCAGGATTTGCAATCCTAATATCATATAAATAGACTTCAAATTAAAATCAATGAGAACTGATAAAGAAGGTCACTACATACTAATTAAAGGATCTCTTCTTCAGGAGGATATTATGATCCTAAATATCAATTCACCAAATAATAGAGTACCAAAATTTATCTAAGAAACACTACTTTCAATCCAGTCTCACATAGATTCAAAGACATTAGTTGTTAGGGAGTTTAACACACCATTCCTTTCAATAGAGAGATCAATCTGGCATAAACTCAAGAGAGAAACCTCGGATCTTAAAATATGCATAGATCAACTAGACTTAACAGACATTTAATGAATATGTCACCTAGCAGCATCAGATTACACCTTCTGCTCAGCAGCACATGGGACATTCTCCAAATAGATATCATTCTAGGCCATTTAGCAAATCTGTCCAAATTTTAAAACATTGAAATTATTCCCTGTATTCTCTCAGACCACAAGGAAATAAAATTAGAATTCAACATCAAAAGCCCCCAAAGGAAATACTGTAAAATATGAAGGCTGAACAACACACTCTTGGATCATCAGTGGAAGGAAGAGATTAGAAAGTAAACACAACTGTTCATGACATTCAACAAAAATGAACAAACAAATTACCAGCTTCTCTGGGACACAGAAAGGCAGTACTCAGAGGCAAGTTTATAGCTCTGATTTCCTCCATTAACAAATTGGAGAGATCTGAAACTAAAAATTTAATGAGTCACCTAAAGTTCCTTGAAAAAGAACAAGCTAAACCCAAATTCAGTAGATGGGAACAAATAATTAAAATTAAATCCAAATTAAATAAATTACATTTAAAGAAAAACTATAGAAAGAACTGACAAAACAGAGTTGATTCTTCGAAAAAATTAATAGAATTGACAGACCCCTACCAAATCTAATCAGAAAAATGTGCACACATCCAAATAGACAAACTCAGAGATTAGAATGGAAACATCACTGTAGAAATAGCCAAGATTCAGGGGCTGAGAAGGTGGCTCAGTGGTAGAGCGCTTGCCCTGCATACTTGAGGCCCTGGGTTAGATTCCTCAGCACCACATAAGCAAAAAGAAAAAAGCCGTAAGTGGCACTGTGGCTCAAGTGGTAGAGAACTAGCCTTGAGATGATGAGCTGAGGGACAGCGCCCAGGCCCAGATTTCAGGCCCCACGACCAGACCCCCCCCCAAAAAAAAACAAAAAAAGAAATAACCAAGACTTAGGATATACTAATAGGATACTTCTCAAAACTTTATGCTAGTAAGTTTGAGAGTCTTAAAGGTATGGACAAATTTCTAGCAAATATTGACATGCCCAAACTAAACCAAGATGATTTAAACCAACTTAACAGAGCCATATCAAGCATCAAAATAGAAGCAGCAATAAAAGACCTCCAACTTTTCCCAGGTGCCGGTGGCTCACGCCTGTAATCCTAGCTACCAGGAGGCTGAGATCTGAGGATCACAGTTCAAAGCTAGCCTGGGCAGAAAAGTCCATGAGTCTCCAATAAATCACTAGAAAAAACGGAAGTGGTGCTGTGGCTCAAGCGGTAGAGTGCTCACCTTGATCTGAAGTGTGCAGGGATAGCGCCCAGGCCCAGAGTTTAAGTCCCATGACCGGCAAAAAAAGAAAAAAGACCCCCCCACCAAAGAAAAGCCTAGGACTAGATGGATTTACATCTGGATTCTACAAAGCCTTCAAGGCAGAACTCACACCAATACTCCTCCATCTCCTCAATGAAATTAAAAGTAAAACATACCTACCACACTCTTTTTATGAATTCAGCATAATCCTCCTCCTAAAACCAGGGACTCATCAAAGAAAGAGCACTATAGACCCATTTCTTTCATGAATTTCGATGCAAAATTTCTCAATAATATCTTGGCCAATCAACTTCAACAACTCATCAAAAAAAATCATGCACTGAGATCAAGCAGGATTCATTTCAGTGATGCAAAACTGGTTGAACATAAACAAAACAATATAATTCATCTCATCAACAAGAGCAAAAATAAGAAGCACATGATTATTTCAATAGATGTGGAATAAAACTTTCACAAGATCCAACACTTATGATGAAGGCTCTGGATAAACTAGGAATCCATGGAAAATTCCTCAATACAATAAAGGCTGTATATGACAAACCTACAGCCAGCATTATACTTAATGGCAAAAGATAAGACCATTTCCTCTAAATTCCGGGAACATGAAAAGAATGTCCACTCCCTTCAGTCCTCTTCAAACTAGTATTAGAATGCCTAGCTAGGGTAATAAGAGAAGACGCTGACATATAGGGTATCCAAATAGGGGGAAATGAAGTACAACTCTTCCTCTTTGCAGAAGATATGATCTTGCATTTACAGAAACCTATAGATTCAACTCCTAATTACTTGAGCTGATCAGAAACGTTGGCAAAAAAGAAAGGTATAAAATTAACCCTCAGAAATCAATAGCTTTCCTGTATTCCAATAATGAGAAGAGGGCAGGTGAAATTAGGAAAGCAATCCCTTTTACAATAGCCCCACAAAAGAATAAAATACTTAGGAGTTAAGTTAACCAAATGGATGAATGACCTCTATGACAAAAACTTTAAAAACTTAAAAAAAAAAGATTTAAAGGAGAACTAAGCAAGTGGAAAAATCTCCCATGCTCCTGGATTGGGAAGATTAACATCGTGAAAATGGCAATAATGCCCAAGGCTACCTACAAATTCATTGCGATACCTATCAATATCCCAACTTCATTCTTCAATGAAATAGAGGAAGCAATCCAAAAATTCATATGGAACAATAAAAAAACCTGAATAGCAAAAACAATCCTTAGTTGAAAGAGAAGCACTGGAGGAATATCAATTCAAAATTTCAAAACTCTAATAAAAAGCCATAGTAATCAAAACAGCTTGGTACTGGCACAAGAACAGACGCTAGGATGAATTGTTTAGGACTGAAGACCCAGAAATGAGCCCACAGATCTATAGCTACCCAACCTTTGATAAGGGTGCTAAAGAAATTGAATGGGGGCTGAGAAGGTGTCTCAGTGGTAGAGTGCTTGCCTTGCATGCATGAAGCTCTGGGTTCTATTCCTCAGCACCACATAAGCAGAAAAAAAGCCAGAAGTGGTGTTGTGGTTCAAGTGGTAGAGCTCTAGCCTTGAGCTGAAGAGCTGAGGGACAGCACCCAGGCCCTTATTTCAGGCCCACAATCGGACTCCCCCCCAAAAAAAGAAGTTGAATGGAAAGAAAAAACAGCTTTTTCAGTAAATGGTGCTGGTAAAATTGGTTAAAAACTTGTAGAAAACTAAAGATAGGACCGTATCTAACACCCTGCACCAGAATCAACTCCAAATGGATCAAAGACCTCTAAAGAAAAGCAGAGTCCATGAAAACATGACAGGAAGGAATAGGAACTCTAGGGTTCTTTGGCACATGCCAAAAGTTTCTTAATACAGACCCAGAAGCACAACAAATCAAAGAAAGGTTAGGCAAATTGTATTGCATGAAACTGCAGAGCTTCTGCAAGGCAAAAGACATGGCTCGCAAGATCAACAGAAAGCCCTCGGACTGGGAGAAAATCTTCACTAGCCAAACAATGGACAAAAGTCATGACTAAAATATACTTAGAACTCAAAAAACTAAATCTCCTAAAAACAAATCCTCAAACAACTGCCCAATTAACAAATGGGCTAAATACTTAAAGAGAGACTACTCTGAATAGGAAATAAGAATAGCCAATAGACACATGATGAAATGTTTAGCTCCTCTAGCCATAAAAGAAATACAAATCAAGATAACACTGAGATTCTACTTCATCCCAGTTAGAATGGCTATAATCAGGAAATGTAGTAACAGATGCTGGAGGCCATGTGGTTAGAAGGGAACCCTACTGCATTGTTGGTGGGAGTATAAACTTGTTGAATCACGCTGGAAAGCAGTATAGAGGTTCCTCAAAAGACTCCACACTGCAGGGCGCTGCTGGCTCACGCCTGTAATCCTACCTACTGAGGCTGAGATCTGAGGATCATGGTTCAAAGCCAGCCTGTGCAGGAAAGACCATGAGAATCCTATCTCCAATAAACCACTAGAAAACTGGAAGTGGCGCTGTAGTTCAAGTGGTAGAGCGCTCGCCTTGAGCTGAAGAGTTGAGGGACAGAGCCCAGGCCCAGAGTTCAAGCCTCACAACCGACAAAAAAAAAAAAAAAAGACTCCACATAGAGCTCCATTATTGCCCAGCAATCCCACTTTTGGGATTTTACCCAAATAATCACAAACAGGGTAATACCAAAGCTACCAGCACAATCATGTTTATCACAGCATTATTTACCATAGCTAAGATAGGTAACCAACCCAAATGCCCCTCAGTATATGAATGGATCAAGAAAATGTGTTATAAATATATACAATGAAATTCTATGCCTCCATCAGAAAGAAGGACATTGCCTCATTTGTTAGGAACTGGAAAAAGTTATATTAACTGAAGTAAGCCAGGCCCAAAGAAATATAGTTTCCATGGTTTCCATTGTTTGCAATTCCTAGCATAGGTCTAGAACAAGCAGAGAAGTTCAAAGGCTATGTACACACGAACACATGAGATAATGTGAAGCAAAATGTACCCTAAGACAGGGACACAGTGTTTTTTTCTTTATTGCTAGTGTTTTATAATGTACTTAAAATGCACTATGTGAATCTTTTGTTTCTTCTGTATGTTTCTCCCCCGCCCCCCACCGTGTAACTCCTGTTTTCACTGGATCTGATACTGGTGTTCTGCACTTGAACATACAATTTTGTAATTTGGGGAGTGGAAAGGATATTGGGGAACGTTTAAATGAGGATGCAGGCTGACCCATCTTGTGATGACAAGATGTACAGGACACTATGTTAAAAATCGGACTTTACAATGCAGGGGAGGGGGTCAGGAGGTGTTGGGGAGGGGGGAGGGAAGTAGAGGGAAAACAAAGGAAGAGTTAAATGCTTGCTATGGAATGTACTCATTACCGTACTTATGTACCTGTAACCCCTCTCTACAACATTTTTATTATATATATATATATATATATATGTATATATATATATATATATATATTTGTATATATATGTATATATATACATATATTTTTTTTAAAGAAAATGAACTTTACAACTTCAGCGGGGGAGGGGTGTAGTTATAGAGGTGGGAGGGAAGGAGTGGTAGGGGGAAACAAAGGAGGAGGCAACAATGCTCAATAGGAAATGCACTCATTGCCTTGTTCATGTAACTGTAACCCCTATGTACAGCATTTTTACAGTAAAAAACTTAAAAAATTAATTCATGATTCAAAGCAAGCCCTAGCAGGAAAGTCTGTCAGATACTGATCTCCAACTAACCACGAGAAAACAGGGAGTGGCACTGTGGCTCAAGTGGTAGAGAGCTTGGCTTGAGCTGAAATTCAACCCAACGACCAACAAAAAGAAAAAAAAAATGAAAGCACCAAACAACCTGAAGATGTTGTCCAGAATAATGAGTGTGGCATAATGGAATTACATGACTTACTCACTTGCAACCTAGTTTACCAGGGGAGATGGTGGGTGATTTGTATGTGTACCAAAACCTGCAAAATTATTTTGCTCTTTCCCAAGGAGGGAGGAAGGGAGGAATGGAGGAGGGGAGAAGGAGTTTGTTTGGCCTTGACTTTTGGTTCAGTGATTGCCTTCTGGAGTCAAGTTCAGAGAAATTCCACTTGTAATCCTACTTACATGCCGGGCAAAGAAGTCATTCCATGGAAGTGGTCTGTGTCGTGTCCTTGGCCAGGTCCCAACCACCACTGGGTAATCCAAGTCCCAATTCAGGACCAAGATGCCTTGAAGACAACTGATCCACTGGGCAGGAGGACCTAACCACGCCCAGAAAAGACAGAAAGTACCATGCTGAGGGCAGCACCGGAGATCTAGACTGGGCAGAGATTTTTTTGTGATTCTCATTTTGTATTACCACTTTGATTCTACAAAATAAACTATGGATTTTAACTTTCTTCCCTCCCTTTGGATAAAACTCACAAAAACCTTGTCTTTAGCTTTTAAGACACTTAACTCTTAGGTCTGGCCAATCATTTCCAGGATAGTGAATTACTTAATTGTATTTTGAACGCATAAAACATGCATATAAAACTAGCATATTTCGATCTTATGAGAAAACAGCCTTGTTCTTCTCTGGTGTTATGACTAGTGTGATAATGCTCACTCAGGTTTATATCATTGTGCAATCATTGTTCCATTTTGTTCAGTAAACAGTTTTTCAGGACAGGAGAGCTGGGAGGGGAGAATATGGGATGAATAATTTATCTGTACTTCTTGTGGCCTGGGAAGAGCTTCTCAGAATGTTTGCAAGAGGAAATAGAACTCCATATAGACTGAATATAGAAAAAGATACACACCTTCAGTGCCACAGAAGGACAAATAAGAAAACTCATCCAGGCTCAGAGCAAAGCAACATGATCGGTTGTTTAGGTGCGTGAAAATTTGTGGATTGTCTTTCCTACCATAGAGAGATCATTCAATGCTTGCATTTACAATATGTTCCAGGACTCATATCTGTTTAGGTCTGTTTCCTCTGAAGCATCTTTGATAGTGACAGAAAGGAGAATGTAACAATGGCACCTAGTTATGTTCTCTGAACGAGATTTTATCTCTTTCCCGAAACAAGTTAGGGTTGTAATGAATGACTTGGATTTCCTGAGAGAAATTCATGTGTATTTCTTGTTTCTATTAAAGTTATCAAATGAATAACCTTAAATTTGTAAGATGTTATTATAACAAATATGAGATAATGATTTTTATGTTACTAGGATGCACCCAGTTTCCTTTTAGATAGAAAATATTTGGCTGGCTTCCAACTACAATCTTTGCATCTCAGCCTCCAGAGTACCTAGGGATGTAGGCATCAGTCACCTCTCCAGGCTGAGACAAATATTTTTGGTAAGGAAAATCACTATGATATGGAACATGAGGCATGAAGAATGTAGACTAAAAAGGAATATTTTGAAAGCATTAACAAAACTGAACTTGTCACAAACTTACTGTCTTCAGTGAGGAGAAAAATGAGAAAGAAGTTACAGAGGTAGACAATTGGAGACTAAAGAGAAGTTAGTGATATTTCTTTGTTATCAGAGCTACTAAAGATTTCTTTTTAGAAAAATTCAGCTTGATATAGTGGTACATGCCTACAATTCTAACTACTTAAGAGCTAGACAGTGGAAAGTATAGGAGGTTTGCTGTTTGTATGGTAAAAATGTGATACAGGTACTTCAATATTTAAAACAAACTGGTGCCACATGTTTATAAGAGGCAAACGTAGGAGGATAACGGTTTGAGGCCAGTCTAGGCAGTTAATAAGAAACTATCTGAAAAGAAATCTAAAGCTCAACAAAGTGCTAGGTGTATGGATCAAGAGCAATTATCCAGGAAGTTTGAGACCTTGAGTTCAATCCCTTCTCCTGAAAAAAAAAAGAGACAAGAAAAAGGAAAAAGATTATGATACAATTTTCAAGATATTGTCTATGCATTGTTTGGCTACAATTTCCTTCTTCACTTGCCTTAAAAGTTTTGTGAAGTCATTTACACAGATGAATACCATTATTTGGGGAATTCACAGGAAATTCTTTACAACTCGTTTGGTTACAGAAAAACTCTGTAAATCCGAGTTCAATGAGCTCAAAAGGAGTGGTAATGGTTTCATGAAAATGCACTTCATAGCTATCCGTCAGAATGTGAGGAATGATTGAGTTGATTTTATATCAATTTTAAAAATTAGGGTAATTTCTTTTAGAATTTGGGATACACTTTTAAGCAAGATTTTTAGAATGCAAATGTGTGTTCTGTTTCATCTGATGGTGTTACATATCTCATCATCTAGGGTTAGGAGGATGTTGTCTTCGTTTTCAAAATACAGAAATGGAGGCAAGAGGAGACTTCGTGTGTTTCTGAAGGCTGATGTGTAAATGACAACTGAGACTGAGCAGAAACTAGAATCATGGCTCAAATTCATTTCAAGATTTGCAAACCCCGTGACTACACTAGCACTTAAAATTTTTGTGCTAGCTGGGTGATATTGGACATGTTTCTTAGAGTTGTCATGTGTTGTTTTATTCTTGTAAACAGGTAAAAATATTGGTGTTTTCCAGAAATAAAGAATATAACTTTTGTAAAGTGTTATGCACAGAACATGAAATAAAAATTCCATGAATTCTGAAGTTCTTTATGCATTTTTGAAAATTATTATTGGAAGAATCAAGATGGTGAAATTATTTACATTCCTTACTTTCCAGAAAACATTATCTGAACACATTTGAGAAGAATTTCAATAACATTCTTGTAATGTATGGGTTTTGGATGTGCTTATTTGCCTTCTCTCTGTATCTTCTTAATTGGGTTATTTATTGTCTTATCCGTGTGTTTAAGAGTCCTTTATATATATAAATAAAAGCTATTTGTGAAGAACTTTATATTTTTCTTCATTATATTAGCAAAAATGCTTGCTATGTGTTTGAATACAAATGTCTGACATCTTTGCCTGACTTCAGAAGAACTGGGAATATTTTCATTCTAATGCAGTACTCTTTATCAGGTCAAGAAAGTTCCCGTATAATAATTTTGACAAAATTCACCACTCTGCTATTTTGAAAAGTGCAGATTTATTATAGGGTCACAGCAGGGAATTGCCCTGTGACCTGTCTCCTCTGCAGGCATGGAACCCTTATTTGCAAACTGTTGATCATACTAGAAGTAATTTTTGCTTGTAGGACTATTAAATTTTTGGCCTATGTACTCAGGATGTTTTGCCAGGAAACAAATCCACACATAGAAATTAGATCATCACAACTCTTTAAATTGGCATTAGCAATACATATTTGTATTCTTGATGTGCAATATCACAAACTGTGTTTGTGACAGAATAAATATAAGTGGATCACCTAGAATCTGGGTATGGTTAGTAAACTTTTTGAGAATTTTCTCATACTTTCAGAACTTTCATAAACATAAATAAGACAAACCAAATGAGGGGATTTATACCTATAATCCTAGCTACTCTGAAAATGGAAATATGGATAGTCACTGTTCAAGGTTATGCTGGAAGACATACAAGAGATCTTCTTCTCAAACAATAAAAGCTGGATGTGCCAATGTGTGGCTGTCATCCTACCTATGTTGGACATCAACTAGGAAGTTCACTATCCAGGTATCCTAGGAATAAACAAATGCAAGGTTCTATCTCAAAAATAATCGAGGCAAAAATTGCTGGATGCCGCATGAATCAAGTGGTATGGTGCCTGCTTGGCAAATGCCAGGCTCTGAATTTGAATCCAAGTATTTACCAAAAAATTAAAAGTAAACAATATGAAATAATTCTCTAAACTTCTCACTTAGTGTAATTATCATATGTATTCTCCAAGTAAACTTGTAGTGAAGGCAGAGAATTAAAAAATCCAGATCAATATAAAACTCCAGAATCATAGAATGGCTAAGATTCAGCTTTGAGATCATTCAATGTCTGGATCTTACTCTTCTTAGATCCACAATCTTATAGGAAAAGAAAAGAATGTATATGTACAATACATTTATTTACTCCCTTCATCCAGTTTCACATATCGAAATTCTATCTCAAATGTAATGTTATAGAATTGGGCCTTTGTGAGTACATGGATGGTAATTAAGTCATGCAAGCAAAACTTCATGAATTGGATTTAAATAAACAACACCAAATAAATTTCACTCCTGAACTTTAAAACAGGGCCTCACTCAGAAATAAAAAATCCTGCCTATGCTGGCATTGTAATCTTGGACCTATAGGCTCCAGAATGGAGAAATAAATTTGTTGTTTATAAGCAATTCAGTGTCTGGTAATTTGTCATCATACGTCAAAAGGACTGACAGTAAGCCAGCTGAAAAGGACTGTTGTGGTTTTTTTCTTTCTTTCTTTTTTTCTTTCTTTCTTTTTTTCTTTCTTTCTTTCTTTCTTTCTTTCTTTCTTTCTTTCTTTCTTTCTTTCTTTCTTTCTTTCTTTCTTTCATTCTTTCTTTCTTCCTTTCTTTCCTTTGGTTGTGCGGCCTCAAATCTGGGCCAGGGCACTGTCCCACAGTTCTTCAGCTGTAGACCAACGCTCTATCACTTAAGCCTAGGCCCCAAATCCGGCTTTTTCTGATTATGTGGTGCCGAGGAATTGAACCCAGGGCCTCATGCTTGTAAGGCAAGCACACTACCACTGAGACACCTTCCCAGCGCCACTTTCTCTATTTTATTTTTCCATCTTTCCAGAGTCCTTCTGATATTGAAAAATGCTAAAGCTCCATAGAGAAACGTTTAAAAGTGCCCTTTTGTCCAATTCTGACTTCACAAATTTTGGAGTGTAAGGAATGACATCAAGTACCCGAGAGACATAAGACAGGACACTTCATCGTCTTCCGCTTTGCTCATCAGCACCTAGTTCAAATTTACACTATATAAACAAATCAACTAATGGTAGTTATAATAAATTTTAAAATGCATACCCAGAAAACACTTTATGAACACTCTTGCACTGTAGTCTCATGGGCTTCCATGTCCAAAATAGGAAACTGAGGTTTAAAAAGAGGTTGCAAAACTGGTATATTGGTTCATTTAAACTCAGACTGATCTATAATCATACTTAGGCTAACATACTATGTGCACTTATTTTTCTGCTCACAGAAAATTTTTCAAGTTCTACACTCTTATATGCTACCATGATATCTTTATCCTGGGTGCTTTACTGGTGCCCCCATGTCATATCAGCTGAAGTTGATATATCTGTTCCCACTCAGATAAAACAGCTGAGAATTGGGCAACGGTACTTTTAAAATCTCCCATGCAGTAATAATGTGTAACTAAGAGTATGAAATCCTGGGCTAGAGAATAAAACTTGTAGACAGGCACCAGTGGCTCAAGCATGTAATCCTAGCTCGTCAGGAGGCTGAGATCTGAGGATCATCGTTCAAAGCCAGCCCAAGCAGGAAAGTTCATGAGATTCTTATCTCCAATAAACCACTAGGAAACGGAAGTGGCACTGTGGCTGAAGTCGTAGAGCCCTCGCCTTGAGCTGAAGAGCACTTGGAAAGCCCCCAAGCCCAGAGTTCAACCCCATGACCAACCAAAAAAAAAAAAAAAAAAAGAGGAAGAGAATAAAATTTCTATGATGATGCTAGGCCTACCTCACAAATCTTTCTTGGTCTCTTCCTTCCTTCATTTTTATTGCTGGGGATTGAACCCAGGGCCCTGTGCATATTAAGAAAGTGCCATAACACCAAGCTATATGGCCATTTCCATCTCTCCAATTTCACTCTCCAACTCACCTTGTTCCTGATACCTTACATTCCTTGGTCATAATATTTGGAGAATACTGAACTTCCTAAGTTTTTCATCATTTTACAGAATATTTGTTTTCTCCCTTCCTATGTATCAAGACACTGTGCAGGAAGGAATCTTTTCAACTCCCCAGGCAGAGTTCATATATCATTACATTTATAATAACAACTCACTTAAATAATTGTTTGTCTTCTTCAGACTATTAGTAGACCCATGTTGAATCCTAGTTTTTATATAAACAGGAATAGAACTCTTCTTGTGTTATTTTACTCTTTTTGACTTGGTCAAATTTTCCTGATTTTGTAGGAAAGGTTTTTCTGCAAGAATAATTTTCAGGACATTTCTGCATATTGTGTATAATAAAATTAAGAGATTTCTAGCCAAAGCAAACAATTCAGAATTCTAGAGCTTAATGACTGTACTCTGGGTTCCTGTGCACCTGGCACTGCATTTGGCATCTTGGTAGTACAAAAATAGACAATCTATACTGAAAGTTGCTGTCTTTTTGGTTTCCCCTTTTCAGCCATATGAAGCATTTAAGGTGTATAGCAAGTAAACTGTGGGAGTATGAGCTGGTATTCTTTTAAAAATATTTTTATTGTAAAATATTGTATAGAGGGGTTACAGTTACATGAGTAAGGTAATGAGTACATTTGCCGTTGAGCATTGTTTCTCCATCCTTTGTTTTCCTCCTACATTCCTCTCTCTCCTTACTTCCCTAACTCTTCTTTCTCTGTATCCGGAAGTTGTGAAGTTCATTTTCAACATAGTGTATTGTACATCTCATTGTTACAATTGGTCAACCACTATCCTTGTTTCAGCATTTTGTTATCCTTCCCCTCCCCAAATTAGAAAAATGTATATACAAGATGAAGGGAACTGGAATCAAATACAGTGACATCAGAGGATATATGAGTTGGTAATCTTTAGCCTTCAAATTCCGAAACAAAAATAAGCAATGAAAGATCAAATTTGTTCATAAGGGTAATCTCTGCCTTCCAATGATGCTCTGATTCTTCCACTAAAATAAAATCCTGTTCCAGGCTGAAATGCAGATACCCGTGGAAATGATGACATTAAGTTGCTATTATTTAAATATGGCTTCCTATTAATGAAATACCATGGAAAAGGTTTTTACAAAAACTGGATGATAGCAAGAGTCATTTCAGACAAATTTTATAGTGGGTAAGGTGGGTAAAAGTTACAAAATTGGAACTACATGCTGGGAAAAAGAATAAATTCACAGGGAGGAGTAACTTACTGTTTTAGATGAGCCAAGTTAAGATGGATCATTATGTAAGAAGAAAGTTTGTATTTGGTTCTTTCTAACTCGCAGATACTTTTCTATAAAAAATGAATACTAGAGTGAAAAATCCAAAAGAACTTTGATGATACATATAATATTTTGGAGACAACAAAGATTTTCAGTAATAAAAACAGTTCAATTAATTATGGAATTTATAAACACTGGACTCCCATGTAATCATTATAAGTGATGCTCTTAGAACAGTATGAAATTTCTAAGGATGTTATTGTGTAGAAAATATATGCATGATACAATGAGATGAAAAGTCAAAGTATAAAGTAGGCTGACACCTGTAATCCTACCTACTCACAAGGGTGAGATTGAGGATCATGGTTCAAAGCCAGCTCCCAGAGAAAGTCCATTCAACTACCAAAATGCCAGAAGTGGAACTGTGGCTAGCTCTGAGGTGGAAAAAACACAGAGAACAGTGTTCAGGCCCTGAATTCAAACTCCAGTTTTGGCAATAAAAAAATGAATAATCAAACAGATATATGAACCCAAATTGTAGGCATATATATATATATATATATATATATATATATATATATATATATATATATATATATATACATATATGGGAACAGGATGGGAACAGCACAAAAATTTACTTAATGGAAATTAAAAGTGACAATATGTTGGAAATGATCTGTACAACTTGGGCGGTGGGATTGAGAGAGCCAGGGAAAGAAGAAGAAAATGAGGGAGGGTGTAACAAGTTACACAAGAAATGTTATAACTGCTTTACTTATGTAAGTATAACCCATCTGTACATAACCTTGACAATAATATTAAAATTACAAAAAACAAAACAAAGCTTTCATTTATGATATTATATTTAAAAGTATATTTTAAAAGAATTATAGGCATGTTTTAAATTTCTAATGCATTGTCCAACTCTACTGGATTTTACTGGAATATTGGAAGAATTACTTACACATGAGTCCATGAGTAAGTACCCCAATAAAAATTCGACACAGAAATGAAACCTGGACCAAAGGGTCCTAATCATAATACCTTACTTCTATAGCAAATCACACAATCTCCAAAATCCTCATAATTTAATCATGATGATGAACCAAAGTCTCCATTTGTAGAAATACATACTTGCAACAAGGATGGAAAAGGCACCAAGAGCCAAAGTAATGATACACAATTTTAAGAAAGATTACATAATAAAGGAATGTGTCCCACAAATTTCCAACTCTAAATCTGGGAAAGTCAGTTATCTTTGTCATGCTAATAAAAAAGCACAAATAAAAGCTAACTGTGGAAATCAAAAAGATTGTCTGAGAACAGGTGTTCATTGTGACAGCAAAGCAACTCCAGTGTGAATTACTATGTCTCTCTTTCCTTTTCTTATTCCCACCTCATTCTTGAATTCTGAAGGTCAGATTCTGGGGAGCCAGTTCTCTTAGCTCCAGTAATTAACAAAAGGGTGGTGGGAGATACATAGTTCATGGATTCTCTTTTTTTATTAAGCTTACTGAGTAATAATGGGACTATAAAACACAAGAAAGTCTTAAGTTTTCCACTAATTTTTAAAATGCCTGCTGTAAGAAGAATCAAAATTAATGAAAAAAACAACTCAGACCAAGGGTATCTCCTATTCCGTCCTGCAATGTTTTCAGGTTGTCTGCTTTGACTCCAGGGTCTTTGATAAATTTGGAGTTGATTGAATGACATTGTCCCATTTGTTAGGAAATGGAAAGACTTGGAAAAAATTATATTAAGTAAAGTAAGCCAGGCCCAAAGAAACATAGGTCCAATGGTTTCTCTTATTTGCAATAACTAGTACATGTCTCAGACAAGCAGAAAAGGTCAGATAAGTTGATGTTAGGTGAAATGAATCCAAGATAAGTACTCAAATGCTTTTTCTTTCTTGTTATTGTTTCTAACATAATTAAGATGATTCCTTTGTTGCTTTGTATGTCCCCTCCCCTGGTACAATACCTGTTTCACTGTATTTGATGTTGGTATAGTATGTGGAGGGGAAGGGAAAAATTGTTTATTAGTTTTAAAAGTGGAATCATTGCAACAATGAGATGTACAAGACGTTATGTCGAAAAACGACCTTTACAACTTTGGCACAAGGGGAGGCATGGGGGTGGGGAAGGCGGAGATGAGAAGGGATCATAAGGGGAAACAAAGGAGGAGGCAACAGTGCTTGATAAGAAATGAACTCATTACCTTGCTCATGTAATTGTAAAACCTCTGTACTGTTTGTTTGCAATAAAAAATGTAAAAAAAACAAAAACCTTCAGAAACCATATAAAGATATTTGTGGTGTACTGATACCAGGCAAAATTAAAATGTCATGTGTAAATACCAAATGACATTTACAAGCACAGATCCTAATTCTTCTGTGAGCTAATGTGATAATTACACATTTATACTTTCCAACAAAATCACCATTGAGAATAACACAGCCAATTCCAATCACAGAAGCAATGCTGCAAAGAATTGCTAAATTTTTCATCTATTCATTCCTAGAGTTGAGAGAGTTGATTCTGCTGACGTTGACTGTTTGATCCTCTTCCTCCTCATAAATAAATGTGCCTATGTAGAACAATTTATATCTATATCTTAACTTGATGGGTTTCTAGTATTTCTGGTCTGATCTTCAGTCTGAGTACCAGCTATGGAGCATATGTAGTTTAGGAAGATGGACTATTTCTTAACAAGCAGAAACACACTCTAAAACAGTTTTAACAGAAACATCTTTGATAATGGAAATATTCTATATATGCGTTGTCTAACAGACTAGCCACTGGCTATATGTGGCTACAGAATCTCAAACGTTAATAGTGTGTGAGAAATTAATCCTTCCAATTTCAGTTAAATGAAATTTTAAATAATGAGATTCATCTACTCTGTTAACTGGACAGTGCAGTTTTCAAATAAGGAAGCTGAAGTTCTCACAAAGATGGTGATAATATATATCCAAGTGAAGAAGATTTTATTGGATACTAACTGCATGCCTCTAAATTATCTGAGCTTTTATGTTTTATAGAATTCAGTCATTACTCACCTAGTTTGACAGCTGGGAAAAAAGTGGTAGGAGATATTCATAAGCTACTTGGGTTACTGAAAATTGTTCTTTGAAGATGAGGATTGTGCATGAATCTTTTCTATATTTAGCAGACAGCAAAGTGTGTAGAATCCTGTAGGAGGTAGAAATATAATGTTTGTTTTTCATTATGTTAAAGAGGTGCTCTGTTTATGAAAATGGGAGAGAAGTGAGACAGGCGAATTCTATAAATATACAAACAAGATAGACAAAATTTGCTACATTCTATTCCATGATAGCCCCTGGAATGAACTTTGGTTCTTTGTACATACTATAGATATTTACACACTAAAAAACAGAAATGTAAGCCTTTAATACTGTTAAAATACATAGACTATCTTCTTAAAATATATTCGTGGACCTATTTTTTCCTTAATTTCTTCCACACCTGCATTAAGAAATGTCTCTAAAAGAAAAACTTCAAGGTGTGTAAAATTTGAACTCCATCTATTTCTTTTGTTGAATTGTACTCTAGATAGGATTGAAATCCCTATTTCATCTTAAGGCTTAGATCTAGAAAAAGAATAAGAATTCTCCACAAATTGTCAAGCCTCATTTTTAAGGAGAGCTATGTACTTATTAGGAGAAATATGTATCTGTCTTGGTAGCTAGGAACCTTCAAGAAAAAAAAGAAAAAGAATAATTTCATGGCAGTCTCATGTATTTGCATACCTTCAAGTGAACGCTAGCTGCTCTATATTCTATAGTATATTTGCAAGAATATTTTCATAAGCTATTTCTAAGCTATTGTCATACTCCAGAGTAAAGTTCAGGTATGCCTATTTCTCATTATATAGATTGTAGTTGCTCAAAGTCAGAACCTATTGTTTGTATAGGTTTCACATGTCTATCTTTACTTCACTCCGTGTCACTGAGGGCTGGAAGATTCACTTCAAATATATAAATACACACATATACCCACATATATCTGACTGGCTTTCACTATTGTCGTACAAATTAACTCATTTTTGCCTCTAACTCAAGAGTATCATAAATCTTCTAGCATACAGGAAAATGTGACAAGTTCATTATTAACTTGCAAGTAGGTTATATCTCTAGCTTCACACAATTCTAAATACTCATATGAAGAAAAATATATATCTAGAGTTTTGGTGTGCTTTTATATTACAAAGCTCTCAATTTTCATCTTATTTTCCTTGAAGAGGCACCAGTGCTCGATAGGTAATATACTTATTACCTTACTCATGTAACTGTAACACCTGTACAGTATTTTTACAATCAAAAACGTACAAAAAGGAAAAAAAGGGAAATTGGATGTCACATATTTCCATTAGAACTAACTAAATATAGGGGCTTTAAGTTTGTACAGGTTTTAAGGACCTAGTAAGTTTTGGATATGCCCCAAGGCCATTACTAAAAGCTGAGGGAGAGAGATCTAAAAGTGGAAGTAGATAGGTGACCAGAGCATAATTTTGTATCTTTAGTTCACTGTTACAATAATAGGGGTACAAATCAACATGATGGTTTGCAGATACAGGACCAGAAGACGTACTGGAAACTGACATCAGAGTAGGTTCATTCATTGTGGGAAAACACAAATCAGGAGGCAAGAAAGGATGCAATCAACCGTGTCCATGAAACAACACAGAATGGTATAAAGTCAAAGTGTTAATCAGCCCACGAAGAAGGTGTTTAACATCACTAATCACCAGAAAGTGTTAGTCAAAATAATGAAGAAAATTACCGCTTCATATGAATTAGGCAGGATAACTACAAGAAAAGGAAAGAACAATGTTGACAAAAGTGTGGTAAAATTGGAACCCCTCTATGGGAACCAGTAGAGCATCTCTTCAAACAATTTAAAACAGGATTATTCATACTAGTCACCTAACCACTCAGGACAGGGGCTGAAATAAAAGGATAGTGGTTCAAAGCCAGCCTGGGCAGAAAATGGGAAGTGGATCTGTGGTTTAAAGTGGTAAAACACTAGCCTTGAGGAAAAGTTCAGAGACAGTGGCCCTGACCTGAGTTCAAGCCCCATGACAGAAAATAAAAAAAGAAGAAAAGAGAATTTTCATATGATCCAATTACTCCATTTCTGGGTATATACTCTAAAGATCTAAAAGCAAGGTCTGGAAGAGATCCTTGTACTCTCATATGCATTTTGTACGATACTCAAAACCTGGAGGCAATCCAAGTGGCCATCAACTAATGAATAGCTAAGGCAAATGTGGTTTATACCCACAGAAGTATATTATTTCAACTTTAAATAGAATTATGTTTTGACAACTGCTATATTATGCATGAATATTTGGGACACTTTGCTAAGTGAAATAAGCCAGTCATAAAAAGATCTAATATTACATGATTCTACTTATATCAGTTATATAGAACAGTCAAATTGATAGAGACAGGAAGCAAAATCGTACCTGATGCATATCTTGAAGCAGAGGAGAGTGGAAAATTGTTTTACTGAATATACAATTTGAATTTTGGAGGATGAAAAGTGTGAACACTGATCTTATACAATATTGTAAATGTACTTACTACAACTATGCTGTATTCTTAAAATGATTAAAATAATAAAAAAAAAAAACACCTGGGAGAGGAGAAGGAGAATGATGAAGAGGTAAGTATAATCAAGGGGCATTGTATGCCTATGTGGATATATCAAAATGAAATACACTTATTTAACTAGGTAAAGCTAATACAGAGTTTAAAATAGATAATACATTTTAAGTTGTTGCATTTGAGCACAATTATTGAAAAGAAGAGAAAAACAACAACAGGATTGGAAACAATTTAAATTGTCAGAATTCTATAAACCTGTGTTCAAAACTATATCTCATTTAAGCATGTGAGGGTTTTTTTTGGGGGGTGGTCTCTGGTCGTGGTTCCTGAACTCTGGGCCTGGGCACTGTCCCTCAGCATTTCAGCTCAAGGCTAGTGCTTTACCCCTTGAGCCACAGCACTGTTTCTGGCTTTATTCTTTTTGCTTCTGTGGTGCTGGGGAATCAAACCGATGGCCTCATGCATGCAAGACAAGCACTCTACCACTGAGCCACCTTCCCAGCCCCTGTGAGGTTGTTTTTTAAACATGTTTTTATTAGTATTATCTTTAAGTAGTTGTACAAACAAGTTCCCATTCTGCACAACAGTATATGAATACGATGTGTCTGACAACATAATCACCCATCCCTCTCAACCCAACCCTTCTCCCACTTTTAAAAAAAATTGAGATAGGTGATTACATAATACTCACATAATTCACAGCATTGTGGAATTATGATACTTAGTAAAAGTCACAAACGTATTTTAACCATACAAGGAAAATGATCATTTTCATGGTCTATAAAGTTTGTGAATTCTTTGAGCTTTGACCATACCAAGTATTTCTTCCATATTAGGTGATGTTTACATTTCTTGCCTTTTGTATAGTGTAGATTATTCCCGCTTTCCCTCTTATTCCTCCCTTCCAATCACTGTCTTTGGATTGCTTAGTTCTTTTCCTTCTATGACCAGTGGAGGTGATGGGCCTCTTGTTGTGTGTTGTTCTGTTTTCCACTCATTGTCTTCCTCCTTCTGGCTTCCCTCCATTGAGTGCAGATTTTTTTTTTAATGTAATGAGAATATGCTCAGGGAAATCACCCCATTAGTTCAAAATAGATTGTCAATGTGCCTTCATTTGGATGTTTTCATACACATTTTCAATATATAATAGCATATGTAGCATAAGAAATATGTTTCTTCTTTTTCTTATGCTTGAAAGCAGTTTCTAGTTGCAGATAAAATGCATCAACTATTCCTCATACAAAATAGTAAAACATTACACACGAGTTCTATAGCCCTTGATATACATAACAAAACATCTCAGGTGCTTACCATAATATCCACCCTTCTTTCTGAATCAATAGATTTAACTGAAGTCTAGGGTAAGTCAAATAGTGATAACATTTCCCAATAGTGATAATATTTAGATAATACAGATAAAAATATTACCTGATAGCATCTAGGATATTGCTTTAAGGCCAGTCCACACATGTTCTGTATTTCTTGATTTCCTTCTTTCTGTTCCTTCATCACACTTCCTGGAACTTGGAGGTGATTACTGGCAATTTAGGGGTCACTTTGGGCCAAGACAGTGAGAGCTATATCCTAATGCTGGGGTATGCCTCCATCTTCTTGGAATCTTCATGCCTGTACTGTCTTCCTCTGGGCTTTCAACAGATAAGAGACTAAACCATTACTAGTTGCATTTTTATGATCATTTGAGTTCTCCTATCTTTAAGATACTTACACTGTGGATTGAGATGCACTCACAGAAAATACATAGTATTGCATATATATATATATAGATATATATATAGATACATATATACATATACATATATATTCCTTTAAGTAGTTGTAGCAAGGGTCATCATTCAACAAGTCAGAAAGTAAATACAATGCCACTTGATCAATATCACTCCTTTTATCATTTTTCTTTCATTTGTTCATCAAAATGTCATTACCAGTTTCTTCTCTTCCTCTTGTTCTGAGATAGAAATTGATCTATTGTAAAGCCAAAGGATATGCTTCCTTCACTAGCTAGATCACGTTCACTGACCTTTGCTTTCTTAAAAACTGCTTAACTCCTGCAGGAGGGAATTGAAGGCTGCCAGACAGGAAGGATTGAGTGTAAGCTGTGGGAAGTGTTCTCATACTCTGCATCTAGAGGGCTACTAAACATGTTGATCTGCTCGATGCCTCAAGCAATTCAGAAAGTGGCTTGCATTTTCTAAAACCTAAATCCAAACTTTCCCCTTCTCCTTCCCACCAAGAATTCTCCCTCAGGCCTCTTCCTACCATAGTGTCTTGGCAGCTTAGAACTGCTTTACCTCAGAAATGTGGCACCAGAAGTGTGCCCCATGCTCAGCCAAGCATCTGGGATCTGGCTGATTCATCTATGGCTCTGAAAATACTGCAGTTTAATCTGTGTCCTGTGCTCAGGGTTCAATATGTGTGCTTAAATCCATAGCTACGTGCCTCCAGAGAGAGCAGGCTTTCCTCTTTCTATTAGCATTAGGAGCAGAATTACCATATAGGTTCTTTATAATAAAGCAGCCACACACAGCGGTTGGTTTCATAACCACTTGCTGAGGTGAGTTTGCCTAAGGGAGCCAAAGCAATATGTGAATAAGGTGTTTTCAACTGGAAGCTTATAAGCCTCCATTCCTAAGAGGAAGCTGCTGATAATAAATTCTGTCTGGGAATGGACTTTGTAGGAGATAGAATATTTTTCTGTGAAAGTGATTGTTTGAAGGAAAGCATTGACTACACGTAGCCATAATCTTACAAAAAGCTATTTTAACTAAAGTATATCCTGTAAGTAAAATCGTTCTAGGAACATGGTTCAACTCATAGGCACAGTTTAATTCATAGAGCAAAAGCATAGTAAGAATTTTCTAGCAATTTCTGGAATGGTTGTCCTGGTTTCATTGATTGCTCTGAAACTGATCCCCTTTCAAACTAGCCAGCTGAGCTTCAAAAGAGGCAATTGAGCAAGATTTTGAACACAACTTCTGATCAATACCAGAAGTAGTAACTCATTAGGGGTAAAACCTACTTCCTACTCAGACTTCCTACTCAGAGCGGTTGCTTCATTGGCTTCCTGCCAATAACATGCCCTTCAACAGAACTAAACTTTGCCGTGCTAAGTTTCTTTCAACTTGCTTGTCTTTCTTGGGATATAGGCTTACACTATGGGAGTATTCCCAATAATCTGGGGTATTGTCCACAATCTTTGTTATGCAAGGCGGTAACCCTTTAGAAGGAGACACATCCTGCCTTGTTGGGGTAGCTCAAGGTTGGGTTAAACCCACCCATTGTGGTTAATGATGGAAAGTGTATCAGCAATGTCAGGAAAGGGCCGATGGAAGCACCTCAATAAAAAGTTACCTCATGCATTGGCCATGAGAGGAAAAATTGGACTAGTGCCCATTACCTCGTTGGTTGGGGACTTTCATGTGCTGAGTGAGTCTTAGGCACAACGAAAACTTGAGTCTTGATGTTTGTTTTCATTCTCTGGCCCAAGAATAAAAATGTGGGAGCTGGAGGAAGCCATATTTGAGAAATCTCCAGTAAGGGGAGAGTTGAATATGAGAGGGGAGCACAAGAAACTTACAATAGATAGGATTTAGTGCACCAAAAACTGAAATCTCAACAGACCTGCTAAAATGGGGAATAAGAATTCTAGGCCTAAGGAACCAAAGAAAAATGATCCAAGGACCTGCTTCTGATAATCCACTGGGAGAATGGTGAAAAAGATCTCAGAACACTATTAAATAATGGATAATTTTTATTATTGAGATCCATACTGTGCACTTGTCCAAACAACAATTTGTTATACATAAGTGCTTGAAGGTGTGTGTTTTAAATCTTATATGCTGAAAGGGGAACTCAAAAAAGTCATGTCCAAATCTGGGTGCCAGTGGCATGCACCTGCAATCCAAGCTACTCAGGATCTGAGGATTGGGGTTCAAAGACAGACAGAGAAGAAAAGTCCTTGAGACTCTTATCGCCAATTAACCACCAGAAAACTGGAATTGGTGCTGGGCTCAACTAGTAGGGCTTTCTTTCGCCTTGTGCTAAAGAGCTCAGGGACAGTGCCCAGGCCCAGAGTTCAAGTCCTATGACCAATAAAAATTAATGCTTAGGTGAAATGGATTAAATATTCTGCTCACCATTACTGTTAAGACTGTGTGGCACAGAGACCAGAAAAACAAGTGGTACACGTCCCACTGTAATGAACCTCAGACCCCCAAGGGCATGGAGTGCATGTTCGGTTGGCCAAACACAGCTTGGGGAAACTCGAATGACCCTGCTGTTGCTGTTTGCAAGAGGAGGATCTAAGACAAAAATCCTATCTTCCCAAGGCCAACTATACCCCTTGTCTCTGTAGGTACGGGGGACAACTGGCATTTCTGGGAAACTTATCAAGATGCAGTGAAGGCCGAACCTGTGAAGAGTTGAGCAGTAAGCACTAAATATAGCCAGGGGAATTGTCTGATGGTATTGTGGAAGACCAGTGCTGGAGACATTCCTGGCCAACTAGAGTAGAACCTGTGTTTTGTTCAATTTGCCATCACTTACATCCTAGCATTTCATCCACCTGTCCGTTCTCAAATCTTTTATACTAGTTAGGAGAGACCCCTTCCCCAGAAGGTCATTCATATTTCATATTTACATAGGTACTATTCAGGATCCTCCCCCAAAAGTTTCCAAAAATTCAAGCCAGGCCCCAAATAGCAGCTTAGGAATCAGAATAATTAGTATAAATAAGTTAGTGTAATTAGTATAAATAAAATGTAGTTTGGAGGCTAGGAATATGGCTTAGTTTTAAATTGTTTGCCTAGCATGCATGAAGCCCTGGGTTTTATTCCTCAGCATCAGATAAACAGAAAAGGCTGGAAGTAGCACTGTGGCTCAACAGGTAGAGTGCTAGCTTTGAGCAAAAGAAGCTCAGGGAGCACCAGGACTGGCAAAAATAAAATGTAGAGTAGAATAAGATCAACAGAGATTTGTTAATTATACTAAAAGATTTTTTAAACCCCTAAATTAAGTGCTCTAGTAGGATGGCATGGGAAAATTAATTCTAGAAACATTATCTATAAAGGGTAGATTTTTTTTTGTGTGATTGAAGGCCAAAGCTGCACAAAGGACTTAGAAGAATTCAACATTGGCAAGTGAGAGAACTAAAAACTCAGATAAAGGGCTGAGAAGGTTGCTCAGCAGTAGAGTGTTTGCCTTGCATGCTTGAGCCTCTGGGTTCAATTCCTCAGCACCACATAAGCAGAGAAAGCCAGAAGTGGTACTGTGGCTCAACTGGTAGAGCGCTATCCTTGAGATGAAGAGCTGAGGAACAGTGTCGAGGGCCAGAGTTCAGTCCCAAGACTGACCAAAAATGAAAAAAAAAAAGGCAAGCTACACATAAAGGGTTTCCTACCAAGAGGGACAGAGGGTTTCCTACCGAGAACGAGGGAGTTTGGTGCATTTTTATCTAGCAGGAATGCAAGTTTCCCTTCTAGTGGGAGAAGGGTTGCCTTCTAATAAGGAGGGTGTTAATGATCACATTGGTCAAAAACATAATTCAGTTTCATAATGCCCAGATAAATGTCTAATGTTTGTCAGGTATTGACTTTTGAAAACATATATTTATTAATGTACTACCATCTGCGTGTCAATCTGTTCTTATTTTCTCAACCCCAGGGGCTCAATCTCAAGTCCGGCATAGTTTGTGTCAGCTCATTTTGCCCCAGGATTGCATGCTGACCCTCACCCATTCATGAATTTGGCCCTGTAGGCCATGAATTCAGATGACAGCACTCCCAAACAATAATCATGGAGTAAGAACCTGATGATGACACATGTTTTCCTTTTCTGAGAAAGTCTTGGGTGTCAGGTATGAAATGGAAAACATATGCAGTCCTATATCCTATGTAATCAAAGTAATCAATGTTCTATGTGCCAAAATAAACAATAATATAGTCAATACATGAACAAAATGAAAAATAAAATGAATAACTACACTGAACGTAATATAGAATCAACATATGTATGTAAATATAAATCATATTTCTAAAATGTACACGAATGGGATGTTTTCTAGTGTTGAGGATCGGTTTCAGGCCTAAGGAACAGAATTGAATTTCTTCACTTCAGGGAGGCGAGCTTCCCCTTCCCTTACAGTGCAACAGAGTTACCCAGACCATGAGTTCCAATACCAGTCCTGGCAGAGAAAAATGGCATCTCTATACTATGTGATGCCCAATTCTTAGGTATTTCATTATGCCTTCATTAAATGAATGTGATTGTGTAAATGCTTCATATAAAGTATTGATTAAAATCGATCAGTGTCCTATAATAGTGTATAATTTTATCCTGGAATCATTCAAGAACTGCCTATTCAATCATACATACATCCCATTCCATTCGTATTCATATGGATATGAATGAGTGTCTTAAGATCTCCTGCCATTTGGAGGTGGCAGGACCAGGATTTGAACTGTGGGCTCCAGCTCCCACCACTTAAACCTATGGATAGGGAACTCACTGGTCTGTCCCAAAACATCAGCAAGACCAATGATTAGGCAGGCACCAGTGTCTCTCAGCAGTCCTTCTTGATACAAGCCTGTATAGGAGGATTATGGTCAAAGTCACCGTAGGCAGGAAAGTCCTTGAAACGCCTGTCCAAGTTCAGTGTCAACAAAGCCATAAGTAGACCCGTATGATAGAGGGGTAGCCTTGATCAAAAGCAGCTCACGGACTGTGCCCAGACCTTGAGTTCAAGTTCCGAGATTGGCAACAAACAGTCATACAGAACAATCTGTGCAGCCATGCGGCTAAAGCAAGTCACCCTCTTGTCTCCAACTGAATTGGACAGAGTTTACTTGGAAAGGGGCTGGGGAGCCGCTGTCATCTTGACTCCACCTATGGAGCCTGCATCACAGGATTCTGACTGCACCCCCATTCTTTCATGGTTCTTTCTAACCAATGGGATACAAGAATTGTGGCCACTCCCATATTCCATGCTGTCCAGTAGCACCCAGATTCCCTCTGTTGGTTGACACCACTACCAGCAGTTGAGGAAGTTAGAGGTGGCTGGGTGGTGAGCAAGAGTCTTGAGGCGACTTTGGAGTGGATTAGGAAACTTACAGCCTAGTCAGTGAGTGGGAGAATAGAGGATTACCCAGAGCCTGGGAATGTGGCCAGCCCACCTCTCCCATCCTAGTGCTCAGATGTCTTTAACAACCAGACTCCCTGAGAGAGTTGTGGGCAAGAAACAACTGCCAGATCACCGACAGAAGAATCCTGCCATCAGACCTGCAACATTCAAAAAAACAAAGAACACAAAAAAGGGAGGGATCCCCAAGACAAACACCACTGGAGAGCGTGATTCAAAGGAAGGTCCAGGGGCCACCCCTGCCTTTGGAGAGTGTTACAGCCATCAGGGTCCAGAGTGTCAAGGGTCCGGATACCACCAAAGATCTTCAGAGGTGCTACCAACACATGGTGCCTGTCCTGGACCGCAGCAAAAGAAGAAACCAGGTGCTCTGTGCCAATATCTAACCACTGAATCAGGAAAAGACAGACCTGCAGTATCAACGGGAGAAAGAGAGGAAGAAGATAGCCCAGGGGCACAAAGAACTGAAAATAGAGCTAGAAATCCACAAGCCACTCAAACAATAGTTGGTTTTGGCAGAAAGCGATTTACAATCAGCACCGGCCCACATGCAGCACGTGGCCGATCACAGAGTAATGGAGCACAAAACTCTCACCAGCTGCCTGCAGGCCACATAGCAGCGAATGGCAGAGTTGGACATGGAGACTTCTGCAGTCACTGCTGCACAGAAGGAGATTGAAATATTCTTCGAACAGCTGAATGATGTAACACTTCAGCTCGAGTAAAAGATCAGAAGCTTCTATGACCTGGAGCAAGTGAACAGAGATTTTCAGGAGAAGCTGGAAGCACTCTGGACATAGAGGAGCAACAGGAATAACAGAATCTGCAAGCTCCAACAAGCACTGGCAGGGCATGAGGTACTGACAAGACTACTGGACAAATTTCCTAGACCATTAACTTCTGTTTCTAGGTGCTCCTCTACACCCATTATCCTTAGATTAGGCCTTCTGATGGTGTCTTCTAGGTGTTGGATAGATCTATCATATTTCTTGGACTTGTCTTGGATGGTTGTATGTTCTTTCTCTATAATATCTAGGCTGTCTTCAATCCCTGAGATTCGATCTTCTGCATGGTCTAACCTGCTGTCAAGACTCTCTTCTTTGTTTTTTATCTCTTTTCCTTCTAGTTGGTCAGCTTTGATGGCTTCAAGTTCTTTGTTGAAGCTCTGTTTTAGGTCTCGTATGAATTTCTTTACTTCCTTAATTTGGTGTTCAGTGTTTGTCCTCAAATCACTTAGTTGATTGGTTATGGTTTCTTTGGGCTCCCATTCCTTCTGTTGGGTTCCATTCAGCATTCCCTTTGTGGTCTCCCTGACTTCCTTCAGCTCTTTGTTAATGGATTCCATGAATGCCTTTAGTGATCTTTGTGTGTTCTCTACCTGGTCTCTCAATTCCTGTATTACTCTTGATTAGCTTCCTCCCGTTCGTGCGATTCCTGCAGATCTCTTTGAGTGCTCTCAGCCTGCTCACGCCATTCCTCCCTTTCTCTTTGACTATTCTGAAGTTGTTCACGCAAATCCTGTATCAGTTTTTGAGTAGCTTCCTCACGCTTATGATATTCCTGTATAAACTTCTGGGATGCCTCTTCTCTCTCCCTATCACGCTCATACAGAGTCCTTTGTACGTTGTCAAAATTCTCATTTATCATGTTTGCCAGTAGTGTTTGTAGAGCTATTTGGGAACTCTCCTCTGGATTATTCATTATCTGTTCTAACCCCTGATTATCAAGATTGGGATTTGAGATACCCGAATTTGCCATTTTTCTTGTGTTTTTCCGGCTTACTCTGCCCATTTGAGATGAAGATAGCACCAGTTTTGTGCTAGAACACTATCTTAAGGCAACCATCAACCAAAGTTTGCATTTGTACAGTCAATAGTCTACAGATACAATCTAGTTCAACAGATACATCTATTCGACATCAAACAACTATATGTTAAAGGACTTCGAACCACAGAGAAGAATTTGGAAAACCAGAAATTATTAGGGTTAGGGAGAGATGTGGGTAAAAAATAGGAATAGATAGGTGTGGGGAGGCACAGGGAGAGTTAACTATGTCCTAATCACAGTGCAGGAAATAGGTTGGGTAGGATGCAAGTAGAGAGAGAGAGAAAAAGAAGAAAGGGAAAGGGGAATGAAAAGAGACCAGAAAAAAAAATAGAAACGTAAAAATTAATGTTATTATAGAGATTAAAAGACCATCTATTTAGAGAGGAATGTGAATATGTTGAGAAAAAGGGAGGGACATAGAGGAGATGTGAAAAACTTTAAAAAAAATGCTTAAAATATTATATAGGTATAAAGAGGTAGTACTGCTATTAATGAATTTAAGTCTCAGAGGTTTTGAATTGAGTAATAAGTTTGTGGATTAAGTGTGTACACAATGGGAGATAGGGTCTACTAGTTAACTACGGGTTTATCTGAGGATGTGCAGGACAAGAGTTAAGTCACATAAAGAAGAACAAAAGAGGAAAATGTGGAAATGATAGGAAAGTGAGAAGAAAAGATCAGAAGTTCAGTAGAGCTAGACAAAAAACAAAAAGATAATTAAGAATGAAAGAAAAAGAGAAAGAAGACAAGAAAAGAAAGGAAAACACACATTCACGTATTCCTAAAATAAAAATTATGAGGAGAAAAAAAAAAGTTACTGGAAAACAATTATTTTTTCAGAAGAGGCAAAAATTAAAGATTAATAAAAGTTTTAGAAAAGGAAAAAAAATTTTTTATATATAAGGTAACAAAAAATGAAAAAAAACAACAAAACAAAAAAAAGAAAAAAGAAAAGAAGAAGAAGAAAAAAAAAAGATCTTTGATTTTTTTTTGGGGGGGGGAGGGGTGGGAAGAGTCCTGTATCTCCCTTTTGTCTGTAACCAGAATCTGGTTGGAGTCTCTGGTCAGCTTGAGGTCCTGTGGCTTGATTGGTTTCTTAAGTCAGTTTGTTGGAACAGGCAGAAAAATGCTCTGCTTCACCCAAAATTTTGAGATCCCCCTCCCAGGTTAGTTTACTGGGAGGGTGATCTGCTTTGAGAATCACAAAAGAGGGGGATGCAGTGATGAGGCTAGGTTCTGGGTAGAGTTGAGGTCTTTGAACAAACAGTAGCTTTTCCCTGGGGCTATTTTGTGAAAAAAACTCACAGCACTGGAACAATAAAAGACCCCGAATAGCAAAAACACTCCTCAACGGAAAGAACATTGCTGGAAGAATATCAATACCAAATTTCAAAATCTACTATAACGCCACAGTAATCAAAACAGCTTGGTATTGGCATAAGAACAGACCTCAGGACCAATGGAATAGAATTGAAAACCCAGAAATGAACCTACAGACCTATAGCCATCTAATCTTCGATAAGGGAGCTAAAACAATAAAATGGAAGACAGACAGCCTCTTCAGTAAATGGTGCTGGCAAAACTGGTTAACTACATGTAGAAAACTAAAGCTAGATCCTTATATATCAACCTGCACCAGAATCAACTCCAAATGGATCAAAGACCTTGAACTCAAAGCAGACACTCTGAAAACATTACAGGATGGAATACGAGAAACCCTGGGTCTCCTTGGCTCAGGCCGAAATTTTCTCAATAGAGACCCGGAAACACAACAAATCAAAGAAAGGTTGGACAAATGGGATTGCATAAGGTTGCAGAGCTTCTGCAGGGCAAATGACATAGCTAGCAAGATCAATAGAAAGCCCACGGATTGGGAGAAGATCTTTACTAGCCATACAACGGACAAGGGTCTCATATCTAAAATATACTTGGAACTCAAAAAATTAAACCACCCAACAACAAACCCTCAAAGAAACAACTACCCAATAAGTAAGTGGGCAAAAGACTTAAAGAGAAGCTTCTCTGAAGAAGAAAGGTGGCCAATAGACACATGAAGAAATGTTCAACATCCCTAGCCATAAAAGAAATGCAAATGAAAACAACATTGAGATATCACCTCGCTCCAGTTAGAACAGCAAAAATCAAGAACTCTAACAACAACAGATGCTGGAGGGGATGTGGACAGAAAGGAACCTTACTTCATTGTTGGTGGGAATGTAAACTTGTTCAACCACTTTGGAAAGCAGTATGGAGGTTCCTCAAAAGACTTCACATTGAACTCCCCTATGACCCAGCAATCCCACTTTTGGGCATTTACACAAATGATCACAAACAAGACCACACTAAAGCTACCAGCACAACTATGTTTATTGCAGCATTATTTACCATAGCTAAGATATGGAACCAAACCAGATGCCCCTCAGTAGATGAATGGATCAAGAAAATGTGGTATATATACACAATGGAATTCTATGCCTCAATCAGAAAGAATGACATTTCCCCATTTGTTAGGAAATGGAAAGGCTTGGAAAAAATTATATTAAGTGAAGTAAGCCAGGCCCAAAGAAACATAGGTCCCATGGTTTCCCTTATTTGCAATATCTAGTATATGTATGAGTCAAGCAGAAAAAGTCAGATAATGTGATGTTAGGAAAACAAACCCTCAAATATGTATTTTAATGTTTTTCTTTCTTTCATGCATGTGTTTCTAACGCATTTATAGGATTATTTCTTTGTTGCTTTGTATGTCCCTCCCCCACAGTGTAACCCCCGCTTTCACTATATTTGATGTCAGTATAACATGTGGAGGAGACGGGGACAAACAAGTCGTTTAAGGATTCAGGTGGACCTGTTGCAACAATGAGAAGTACAAAATGTCATGTCAAAACCAGCTTTATAATGTCGGTGTGGTGGGGGGAGGGGGGTATGATTGGGCGGGAGGGAGGGGGGAGGCTGGGAAAGGAGGTGAAGGGTAAACAAAGGAGGAGGCTGCAATGCTTGGTAAGAAATGTATGCATTATCCTGCCCATGTAATTGTAACCCCTCCGTACAGTATGTTCTCAAATAAAATAAAATAAAATTAAAAAAAAAAAAAAGACTACTGGACAACCTGAGCTGGATGGTGACAGCAGCGAATCTGGACACAGACACCTTAGTGAAGGACCTGAGAATTGAGAGGTCCACACAAAGGAGCAGGCCTGGCCGCTGACCGAGCAGGTGAACCAACTGACAGAGCAGAAGGAGGAAGGGGCTAGGCACGTGATGGATTTGGAGAAAGAGCTGGGGGAACTGAGAAGGAAGCTGGCAGAGACATGGCCCCCCACAGGACCAACTCAGGCCAAGCAGCAGCTGCAGACCCAGGCCTATCGCATGCAGATGGAGTTGAAAAACCTGGAGGAACAACTTCACATCCATGTCGAGGAAAACCAGAGGCCCAATCTCCAGAATGCAGAGCAATGGGAACAACTGCGGAGACTGGAGGAGAAGGCGGAGGGTTGGCAAGGGATCCCGGAGACCCCATGATGCACATGTCTGTGCGACCCACAGGTAGAAGAACAGCTGGCCTTGCTGTGGGTTGCTCTCCATAGGGTGAGCGGTGAGAAGGAGGAGTTTGCTAGCATCTTGGACTCTGAGCAGCAGGTGAAGAAACATCTGCAGGAACAGATGGACCACTCAGAGGAGAAGATAGAGAAATGGAAAGAGATGGATGAGAGAGAGACCCAAGTGGCTTGGGAGCTGCAGGAGCAGCAGGAGCAGTCCCTGGCCCAGCTGCAGGAGCTCAGAGCCACCTGTGAGCATCACATCACCTCCAATGAACGGCTGAGCTCCAAGAAGTAGGCCTTGAAGCAGCACCTGCAGAGGCAGACCCAGCTGCTGGAGCAGCTTTAGCAAGTGCAGGGCCCGACCAACTGTGGGGACTAGGTGGTGCCCCCAAAGTGGCAGGACACTCTCAAGTGCCTGGAAGTAATCAGAACACAGGATGAGTGCCTGCAGGCCCAGCTGATCTTCCTGGCTTTCCCTTGGGAAGGGGAAGGTGTGAGCCCTGGAGAAGCAAAAGGTAAGAATGCGAATCCCCCTGATGTGCCCATCACAGAGGATAGAGACATCCTCCAAAGTAAGAGGGATGTGTCTCTGCAAGCACTCTTTGAGGCTGACATCCACAGGGGGAAACTCCTGCCGCAGGAGCGGTGGGCCTTTTGCAGGCACTCCATCCACCCGACAGCTCAGCGCCAAATAGAGCTGGATCCACAGGTACCCGCCCCGTGAGCTGCCACCACAGCATGTGTGAGGATGGGAAGTGGGACAAGTGGGAGTCTAAAAACAAAATCTGCTTAATCCACAACCTGCCTGATGAGTTGCACTTCCATAGTCCAGCGAACAAGCTCCACCATCCATGCAGCCAGGTGTTGGCACATATCCACACCGTCCAGGAGTTGCTCCTGGTATGTAACGGACAGATGTTCATCCTGGATCAACTGTGTCTCGAGAAAGCAAAGGGCATGTGCCAGCTGTCACAGGAGAAGATAGAGAAGAGGAAAGAGCTGCAGGAGCTGCTGTCTCTCTTCTCAAGGCGCTCCAGATGTTGGTCCAGTCTGAGCCCCCCATCTGTGTTGCTGCTTTAGAGGCCTCAGGCTCCTGGGTGGGCAAAATGAGGGAGGAGCAGAAAGGTTTTGAAGAATTGCAACTTCAAGACCATGTGGAAACTGCCAGAGGAGAGGTCGGGGTTCCTTACCCTGTAGAGGACTCTACCACAGAGCACATCCTGCCACAGATGTCCCACATCCAGAGCCACCCACAGCTGGCGAACTCAGGCTTGCAGCACTCTGTGCCTTTTTTCTGTAGGCTGATGGGGATGATGACTCCCTATGTGACATATTGAGTCTCAAAATCCTCGGCAGCCACCAGAACTAGGTGGCCAGGTGTCCTTCTCTAGGTCGCTATCTGCCTGGTGATGGGAAGGGTAAACTGTGGGCTGCGTAGAGCAGAGGCTGCTGGGAGGAGACAAAATTCAAGGGATATCTAATGGCTCATTGGTGACGAGGGAAATGGCCCATGTGATGCTTATCACAAAGAATAAATTGTTTTCAAAGGGAAACAAATCCTCCACAAAGATTTCTTCTTCCAGTCATAGGGCTTGAACTCAGGGCCTGGTCACTGTCCCTGAGCTCTTTTTGATCAAGACCGGTGCTCTACCAGTTGAGCCCCACCTCTCCTTCCAGCTTTTTTTGTGTGGAATTGAACCCAAGGCTTCAGACATGCTAGGCAAACACGCTACCACTGAGCCACATTCTCAGCTAAGATGATCCCCTGCCCCAAAACACATATAGTCGTTACTCAGATAAATTGGAAGTAGGGGCTAGGATGAATATGAAACACAAATCTGGTTCACACAGAAATACTCCACTGCCCCCTCTTTGACATCCTTATTTAAAGTTTCTCTTTTACCTTTGAGGGATGAGAGACGGAGAGGGGAGTCCCGAGAGAGGAGTACCAAGAACAGTGGGCCCCTGAGCTCCACAGCCTCCCCCACAAATGTAGTCCTCCAGATTCGGATCTTACCTGACTCAATGTGGAGTCTACATTGTCTCCCCACCCCTGCAAGGCTCAGGATGAAATAAATGTCAGCCCTGGACTTAGCCCACACCCAGGGTGGAAACTCCTAGTCCCAGACCGACTTCCACCCCTAACTTCCCTGAGTTTGGCTAGACCCACCACTCACGACAATGTTGGTGGCCATGATCTCATGGACGGATTCCAGGAAGTAGGTCTATTGCAGAAGCAGCAGGGTGAGTATGGAAGAAGGAGGTGGGTGATTGCTCTGGGATCTTCCTCCTCGGAGCCCTCCCATCCAACTAGGGCCATGGTGTCCCGAAGCATGCCAAGGTCAGGGGGTGAGACAGATTGAGGAGCACAGGACTAAAGGAGGTAATGCTTTATCTTGGTGCACTTGAAAATTCCAATTATATTCAGCCCATGTCAATCCCAGAGCTAACATGCAATGCCTCTCGTTGTTGTTTTCCATGAGTGCTGTCCCTGAGCTCTTTTTCTCAAGGCTGGCATTCTACTACTTGAGCTCCAGGGCCACTTCTTGTTTTCTGATGTTTCATCAAGGATAAAAGTCTCATACACTTTCCTGCCCAGCCTGGCTTGTCACCATGATCCTCCAGATCTCAGCTTCTTGAGTAGCTAGGATGACAGGTGTGAACCACCAGTGCCCAGAATGTGATGCCTTTTAAAAGAATCTTGGCGAGTGTGTAAAAGGATCCCCAAAGGGCTGGGATAGATCACGACCCAATCAAGGAGCTGGGATGGGGAATGCCGACTTTCTAGTCATTCTGTTCCCCAAAATTAAAGATGCCAAGTGGTGTTGTATGCATCAAACTCCTAGGCCAACAACCACCAGGCTTAATGCGGAAAAGGTAGAGAATACCTAAAAATTGCAGTGTAGAAATCTCTCATTTTGCATGCACATAGTGTGTGTGTGTGTGTGTGTGTGTGTGTGTGTGTGTGTGCGTGTGTGTGTGTGTGTGTACCGGGTCTTGAACTCAGAGCCTAGGTGGTTACATTTAGCCTGTTTGCACAAAGTTGGTGCTCTACCACTTGAACTATAGTAGCTCCACTTCCCAGCTTTTTGGTGATTCATTGGAGATAAGAGTCTTCCCAGGTTAGCTTTGAATCTTGATTTATCCTCCAGTGTCTGCCTTGAGGAGCTAGGATTATAGGCATGAGCCACTGGCATCCAGCTGCATGGATGTCTTTTCATAGTCTCTTCTGTTCTAACAGCTATCTACTTGCTTTGGCCTAGATCTCTGGCCTCTACATCAGCTCCCAGCAGCCCCTGACTGTGTGGAGAACATAAAGCTCAAACCTGTCAATGCATCCTATTTCTTTGTCCTCAGGGGAAGGAATGATTCCTTTGAAACCTGGAGGAGTAGGGGTAGGGGTAGAGACAGGTGGGATAGCTGTAGATGGGTGCTCAGCTAGAAGATAGATATCCTGTTTTATCCAAGAAGGAAAGCATGGCCAGATGTTAATGACTCATGCTCTTATATTCCTAGCTCCCTCAGGAGGCTGAGATCTGAGGATTGACATTCAGAGGCTACCCAGCAAAAAATATCTGTGAGACAGTCCTCTCCCAAAATACCACCTGAAAGCTGGAAGAAAAGCTCTGGCTCAAGTGGTACAGTGCTATCCTTGAATGAAAAAAACTGAAGGACAGAACCCGGGCCCTGAGTTCAAGTCCTACTACCAAGATGCACTCATGGGCATGTGCACACACACACACACACACAAACACACACAGAGGGAGGTGGTAATGATAAGCAGAGCTAGAACTGCGGGCAGTCCTGAAGCATAATCATAGTAAACTCTTAAACAACATCAGTTGTTTCTCCCTAAGTCTTTCTTGGGCTGAGGGATCTGTGCCTCCATCTAAGCACTGGGGAGGAAAGCTGGGTTCTGAGCCCTGGGACTACTGGGATATAGTGTTTACTACAAACAGCAGCCAGCCGGCACTGGATTCCTGAGACTACAAGTCTTTCATGAGCCCAACTCAACACCGCCCAAGGTGTGCCTGACAAATGTGCATTCTTGTGATATCCATATCAGTGGGCATTTACTGTTTTACCCCTCCTGGACCAGAACTGTTGTCTGAGACATCGATTTAGTGCTCAGATCCACACTGCTCTCATGATAGATGTCATCCTGATGACCGGGTTGATGACGTCCGTGTCACAAAGGTCGATCCATCTCTGGTACTGTGGCCCACTCTGTATGCAAAGGCCTCTGAGGAGGCTTCTCTAAAGAAGTGTAAGACACCTAGATATTGGGAAACCCTCAGGAACCCCCTGGAAAATACTCTGCTTAGAGCCACAGCATGAGGTCAAAGCAGGCCAGGTATTGGTCATGTAGCTCAAAAACTGGGCCTGGTTGCTGTCCCCAGCTCTTCATCTTACCACTTGAGCCACAGCACCAGTTCCGGTTTTCTGGTGGTTCTTGGAGAACCGAGTCTCCCAGACTTTCCTGCCCAGGCTGGCTTTGAATGGCAATCCTCCAATCTCAGCCTCCTGAGGAGCTAGGAGGACATGCATGAGCCACCAGCGCCCAGCTGATCTGGCCTTTCACCACAGTGGAGTAGGAGCTCCAGAAATCTTTTCTTTATTTTCTCTGTGCCAGTACTGGGGCCTGAAATCAGGGTCTGGCCTGTGGTCTCTTTAGTTTTGCCCTCAAGGCTGGCAATCTACCACTTGAGCCACAGCTCCATTTCTGGCTTTTGGTAGTTCATCGGCAAAAATGTCTCACTAACTTTCCTCCCCTGAGCTGGCTTTGATTCACGATCTCTGATCTCAGTGTCCTGAGTAGCTAGGATTTACAGGGGTTAAGCCACTGGTGACACTGGGCTAGAAGCTTTTCTTAAGCAAGCATTCTTCCTTGCATTTGCCCTGACTCCTCCATGCAAAGGAGGCCTGAAGGTCAGGAGCTGTGGAAAATAGGCTTCTGGTCAAAGAAAATGGCTGGGGTCCTTGGTGAAAAGACACGCTAATCTTCCCCTGGACCCCATTCTGCCCTAACTGTGACTCAAGTGTAAATCTTGTCCCAGACTTGAGTGTTCTGCCAGACTTGTCTGAAGCCACAGAACTTTCATTCCACCGACACTACCAGCTCCACAAAACACCTCAGGACCTTTGCCCAAGCTGTACTTATTGCCTGAGGCTCTCTGCCTTGTTCCACATCTTAGAGCTCCAGTGGAATTTTGGCACTGGTTATATCACCTCGTGGAGCAAGCCTTTCCTTCCCTTCTCCCCCTTTTAAAAATATATTGAGTTCCTACAGATTGAACTTGTGCAGGCTGACTGGAAAATGCTCTATTGTATTGTTGTTGGTGGTGGTGGTCGTGTCTGTGTGTGTGTGTGTGTGTGTGTGTGTGTGTGTGTGTGTGTGTTGTGTGTGTGTGTTTGTGTGTGTGTGTGCGTGTGTGCATGCGTGTATGTGCACCCACGCATGTGCATGCGTGCAAACACGCATGCCAGTCGTGGGGTTTGAATTCATGGCCTGGACGCTATCCCTGAGCTTTTGTGCTCAAGACTAGCACTGTACTACTTGAATCTCAGCTCTACTTCTGGCTTTTGGGGTTTAATTGGAGAAAAGAGCCTCATATATCCGTTCCTGCACGCAATTGGCATCCTCAGATCTCAGCCTCCTCAGTAGTTAAGATTATATGGGTGAGCCCCCAGCACCTGCCCTCTACCTCTTAACCATAACGGCCCTCCTCTGAGTTCCAGAAGAATATGTCTCACTCTGCTGACTTTTTTTTTTTGTCAATCTTGGGGCTTGAACTCAGGGTCTGGGCATGTTCCTGAGCTGCTTTTTTTCAACACGCACTTTTATCACTTAAGCACAGTGTCTCTTTTGGCTTTTTTTCTTTCTGTGGTAGTGAGGAATCGAACTCAGGGCTTTGTGTGTGCTAAGTAAGCACTCTAGCAGTAAGACACATTCGCAGACCAAGGCTCATTTCTAAAAGAAGCTATGACGTTGGGATTTATTGGATTACCCATTTTGGCACAGAAATCGCTGACTGTTTCCTATCTTTGTCAGGATTTGGGACCATCCTGAGACTCTGCAATAAGGAATAATGAATGAGTGATGGCCACCAGGCCCCAGAGGTCTAGGCTAACATCTTACAGGGAGATAGAGGAAATGGAGACACAACCTTCGACAACTCCTACAGCCTAGGAACTGTGGTTTCCCTGGAGGCAGTGGCTGGCTGCTAGGTGTTCTGATGGGACATCTAAGCCAGAACATAATGCACCCATTGCACACACTGTAAAGCTGAATTCAGAAATCCTTAACCAAAAGACCACCAGAGGCCACCACCAATGTAAAAGCAAAGTAGTCTTTATTGCGAGCTCAAGCTTGGTCCCCTCAGATTTACATAGCAGCAACCGAGGTTTGCAGCACCTTTTATACACTTTTTTGGGAAGGCAGGGACTTTGCATACACCATAGCGTCTTCTAACAAATCACTACACACTGTGGGAAAATCATAAAACAATTCTATATTATGATTGGCGAACTACAATGTGGGAAAGGACCAGAAACAAGTTGTTGGTTAGATCAAGGGGGCTGACATACTTTAAACTGGTTGGCTTGTACCACAGGGAAGTCTCAAGAGGATATGTGCTAAACTGCAGGGTGTCTGGTTTAGATAATGGTCACCAGACCACAGAAGGGGCTGTTTTGGAGTTTCTGATACCTTGACATCCTGCCTTAAGCAAACACCATGTGTTTCCCCAAATTGTTTGTGCAAGGCTATTTCAGATATCTCCACATCCTGGCATCTAGTGTTCCCAGGACTGTCTGTGGCTGGAATAGGTCAAGGGTGGCAGAACTGAGTTGGGGTCTTCAGTAAAACAGAGTTGCATAGGTTCCTCAACACCAGTTGCACACACCAGCCCAGGCACAGCCTTCGTGGCTTCAGTTCTTAAATGGCAGGAAAGGATGCTTTGTTCAAGCTGCAGACTTAGTACTCTCTGAGGGCTTCTTCCAGCTTGCCCAGGTTGGGGGGCTGGGCATGGGCAACCTGCTGAAAGCCCATCATCCAGGCCCTGTCGCTGAGCTCCTTTTGCTCAATGGTAGTGCTCTGCAACTTGAACCACTCAGTGATTTTGTTTGTTTATTTCTTTTGTTTTCCTGCGATCTCTTAAGAAATACAAGTGTCGCGGACTTTCCTGCCCAGGCTGCATTCAAATTGGCATCTCAGCCTTCTGAGGAGCTAGGATCACAGGAAGGAACCACTGACAACCTGGCTTACTTTTCTTCTTGTTCTTTTTTTTCGTGACAATCTGAAATATTAACGGTGTCATTCCAATGGTTTGCATTCCAAGAAAACTTCCCAGGCCTGGAATTCGAATGCTAGGACTGGCACCCACAAATAGAGGGAGATCCTGCAAACTCATTCCTATTCATTTGAATGCTAATGGAATGTTATAAAAGTAATAAGTAAATTTGAAATTAATTCATGATTCTATTTTAGAATGCGACACAAAAATTATTGAATTTATATCTTCCATTCTAGCACCATGGTATGATTAAGGATATTGACTGATATTTTATTAATGCATTTGTAAGTATTCAACGATGATTCTTCATTAAATGGAGGCATAATTTAATAACTAATAATTGGTAATTATATATATAACTTAATAATATAATATTCCCTCTGTATATATATACACATATATATGTATGTACATATATATATACATATATATACATGTATATACATGTACATATATATATATATATATTGGGCACTACTGTGGCTTGATTATAGGTCCTCAGAACTTCCTGGCAGCTCAGTTTGCTGGAGGCTGGTGTGCTAAGACTGTGACCCATTTATGAATTGGGCATTGTAGGCTGTGAGTTGAAATCCCCCATGGCCAAAAATTTATTCATGGAGTAAGAAACCAATTTTGACAAATTTTTTTCCTTCTCGGTGAAAGTCCTGGGTCTCAGTATATGTGATATGATATAATAAAATAAATGTTATATGTATAATAATACTAAATAAATAAGGGTGATAAATATCATATGGAGTAAACCCATATGACATAGATCTAATATATGACTATTATATTTTATAATGCTGGGGCTTCAATTCAGGCCCTGGGAACTTGTCTGAATTGCTTGTCTTCGAGGACGGTGATCTTCCCCTTCACCCACAGTGCCTCAGAATTCCCCAGACCATGAGTTTAAATCCCAGGCCTGCAAGAAAAATGGGGCAAATTCCAAGCCATGATGATGATGATGATGATGATGATGATGATTTGGGTCAACCACCGGGCTTGAACTTAGGTCTTGGTATCTCTGCCACAGCCGATCCTTGGATCCCAGGTCCCGAGTTCAAATTTTGGGGCTGGCAAAAATAAAAATAAAAACGAGAAGGATAAAACTGAGAAGTTCAAGGAGGTGGTTTTACTTTTTTTTTTTTTCATTGCATTGTGACCATCCTGGGTCTAAATGGCAATGCCCAGAAAGTGTACATGACCTTACATTGCTGATATTTGGATGACTATTAGGGAAGCCAAGCCGAAACCGGCAACTTAAGCCTGGAAATCGAATCCTGGACTGCCGGGATGGCAGGAGATTCTAAAAAACAATTTCCAATATACATCTGTGTGAATGGAATTTTGTAAAAGTAACAATTACCTTAGTAGTTAGCATACGATTATATTATAAAATTATACACAATTATACAACTTTGAATAATTTTCAATTAATATTTTATTATGTATTCAATCATGATGCTTAAAAAAGGAAGGAATAATTTAATTGCCAATAATTGGTTGTAATATTGTATATGCAATTTCATAATATAGAGACATCTCACGTTATATACACCTATCCATCCATCCATCTATCTATCTATCTATCTATCTATCTATCTATCTATCTATCTATCTATCTGCAAGTCTAAACATTTATCTTTTTATACACTTGTCACTAATGGGGCTGAGTGATAGAATGCTGGCCTAGTACGTACAAAGCCCTCGTTTCGATTCCTCACTACTGTGTGCATAGGAAAATCCAGACGTTGTGCTGTCGCTCAAACAGTTGAGCACTAACTTTGAGCATAAAAGATTAGGGACTGTGTCTAGACCCTTCTTCAAGACCCATGACTGGCACCAAAACAAAAAATAAAAAGGAAAATATAGAATGTTCTGACTGCAGCTATATAAGAATAGGGCTGCAAATACCTCATCACAGAGCAAGGAGGGAGTCTAGTGCTGACAGCTGCCGTCTAACCTGACTTAGCCAGAGGTGAACCACTGCAACCCATCTCCACAGAACCGGATGCTGCTGGCTTACTTACCCCAGTCATCCAAGATACTCAGGGACTGAGATCTGACACTGGTGGGTTTAAAACCAGGCCCTGTAAGGAGGTCTGTGAAACTCTGAGCTGTGGCTAAAAGTGGTAGAGCTCTAGTCTTGAGCAAAAAATCTTAGGACAGTACCCCCAAACTGTCAGTGGAATTCCATGGCTGATGCCCTCCCTCCAAAACCCCATCCCTCTAAAATCTAAATTTGGACTGTTTGTGAGGTGTTTCTGAAAGAATTGTGATACTGATGAAAGCACCTTAATTTAATGACAGCATGTGGGATACAGCTATGTGATCAGTCCTTCATGAGATGTTGTGTGTTGAGTCATTCACGTGGTGCATTTTTTCATCTGGTTCTTGTAAGAGCTCCACAAGTAAGATGATGATTTGCCCCTGTCAGGGCCAAAATTATGTATGTACCTATCTCTAGTGAGTTGTCTCCTGCAGACAATTTTTTTGGCTTAAGTTTCTCAGTCATGAACCTTGAACGCAGGACCTAGCCACTGACACTTACCTGTTGGGATCATGGCTAGTGCCCTACCATGTGAAGCCAAGGAACACCATGCAACAGAGTGTTAGGGTCTAGGCGTATAGTAGCTAAGGACTGTCATCCTGCCTACTCAGGAAGCTGAGATCTGACGATCTGGGTTCAAAACTATCCCAGACACAAATGGTTCCATGAGACTTTTATCTCCTATTCACCATTTAGAAACTTCAAGTGGAAGCCTCGCGCCTGTCATACAAGCTACTCAGGTGGCAGAGAGCTGAGGATCACGGGTCCAAAACCAGCCTGGGCAGAAAATTCCTTGAGATGCTTCTCTCCAATGACCCACCAAAAACCAAAAGGGGTGCTGTAGCTCAAGCAATTGGCTTTAGCTGAAGAGCTCAAGGACAGTACCCAGGCCTAGATTTCAATTCTTCCAACTTCCAAGAAAAGAAAGAAAGAAACCTGCAGTGGTGTACTGAGAATGTGTCTTATGGGTAGAGTGTTTTGCATGTATGAATCCCTGGGTTTGATTCCTTAGTACCGCATCACTAGAAAAACGCCTGAAGTGGCTGTGTGGCTCAAGTGGTAGAATGCTATCCTTGTACAGGAGAAACTCAAGTACTGTGCTCAGGTTCTGAGTTCAAGCTCCAGGACAAGTGAATAAACACACATACATGTACACACACACACACACACACACACACACACAAACACACACACACACACTGATGCCAGAAGTGAAGCTGTGACACCAAATGGTAAAGCATTGAGCTTCTGTTCTGAGCTCATGGTAAGTACCCAGGTCCTGTGTTCAACCCTGAAACACAGCCACCCAGGGCCCAACTAGGAGAGGTCAAAGGTTTCAAAACCTGATGAGCTTCACCAGCCCTAGATGACAGGAAGCAGTGTGATATTACACATGTGCTTAGATTTAGCAAGCTTCCAGAAACCTAGGGAGGCACCATTGCCAATAATGAGTCAATTCATTAGGTCCAGCTACCTAGTTGTCTGCCAGAAGGACCCTTGAATTAATTGTAGCAGGTTATTTTAAAACTAGAACATAGTCTAACAAAGATAGGATAAGTGCAGGGAACTTGGCCTATCATGGGACGTGGCACAAATAAAGACTTCCTGTCAAAACAGCACTGGAGAGAGAGATAGCTTGGGGGTACAAAGAGGCCTTTTTCTCCTGGCCTTCAGAGCCAGCCCACACTCCTCCTCACTAATTGGCCTCGATGGAGTTTTTTGTTACACAGCAGTACAGGAGTGAGGGCTTTTGTCTGCCTGTTCCAACAATGAGGCAGACTTCCTCCAGCAGTCCCTGGTGAGGAGAAAACCTCAGGATAAAATGGGAACAGCAAAGGGAGCCCCGGAACACGCACTGTCTTGAAAGCACTTTCTGTGTTATGAAATCATTCTATTCAAAGCAAATTTCCGAGCTGGATGCCTTTCATCATAGGGAATCTGGACCTTCACTGATAGAAATATATGCATACATACATGGGGACACATAGAGTTACTGGCTATTTTTTTGGCTGTGGCGGGGGTTGTACTATGAGCCTAGGCACTGTCCCTGAGCTACTTTTGCTCAAGGATAGTGTTCTGCCCTTGAGCCATAGCCCCACTCATGGAGATTTTGTATTCCTGTGATCCCTCAGAAATGAGAATGTGGTGGACTTTCCTGTCCTGGCTGAATTCAAACCGGCATTCCCTACCTCTCAGCCTCCTGAAGTGCTAGGAATACAGGCAGGATCTGCTGACACCTGAGTTTCTTTCTTCTCATACTTTTCTTTCATCGTGACAATCTGAAATCTTCACAGTGTCATTCTAATGGTTTGCATTTCAAAGTAAACTACCCAGGTCTGTAGTTCAAATGCCAGGACTGCCACATACAAATGGCAGGAGATCTTGAGAAAATCATTCCTATCTATAGGAATGCTTACTGTAATGTTATAAAAGTAACTATTAAATCTGTAGTTATTTCATGATTCTCTTATAGAATGCAACACAAAAACTATTGGATTATGTCTTCCATTCTTGAACAATGGTATGATTCTCCTAATTAAGGAATAGTGACTACTTTTACATTAATGCTTTAATAAGTATTCAGCCATGATATTTCATTAAGTGGAAGCATAATTCAATAACTAATAATTCATAATATATATAATTTAATATCCTTACATTGTCTCTCTCTCTCATATATATAGCTAAAGACACATCTGCCTGTCTGTCTATCTATTTATCTGTCTGTCTGTCTATCTATCTATCTATCTATCTATCTATCCACCAATGCTATTGCTTCATCGAAGGTCCTCAGAACTGACTGGCAGCTCAGTTTGCCAAAGGCTTTTGTTTTACAACTGACCCATTCATGAATTGGGCATTGTGGGCTGTGAGTTCAAGTCCCAGCATGGCCAAAAGTTTATATGTGGAGTCAGAAGCCAATTTTGACACATTTATTTCCCTTCTTGGTGAAAGTCCTGGGTCTCAATATGATGTCTAATCCATATGCAAATAAATCCATGTGATAAGATGTAATAAATGAAATAAATGTTATATATGTAAGAATACTAAATAAAATAAATAAAAATAAATAAGGGTAACAAATGTCATATGGAGTAAACCCATGTACGTAAATAGATCTCATGTTTGAATATTATTTTTAACAATGCTGGGGCTTGAATTCCGTCCCTGGAAACTGGTCTGAAATTCCTGTCTTCCACCACGGTGAGTTTCCCCTTCCCCACAGTGCCAGAGAGTTAATCATACCCTGAATTGAAATCACAGGCCTGCCAGAAAAATGGTGCAAATTCCAAGCCTGGCTCTTAATTTTTTTTGACCAGGATCATGGACTGTCTTGAAAGCACTCTCTGTTCTATGACATCATTCTATTCAAAGCAAATATCTTAGTTGTTTGCCTTTCTTCATAACAACTGTATGTTCACCGATAGAAATACATGCATACATACATAGACACATGGAGTTACTGGCTCTTTTTTATTTTTGGTGCAGGTCCTGAGACTTGAACTATGAGCCTAGACATTGTGCCTGAGATCCTTTTACACAAGGTAGCACTTTATTATGCCTTAATCCATGATACATCATTAAATTGAGGCAAAATTTAATACCTAATACCTAGTAATTTAACAATAATTTAATACCTAATAATTATTAGCAATATATTACATGTAATTTAATAATATACAGACATCTCACATTCTATCAATATATTTATATGTTTAAATATACAGGGGAATATATATATATATATATATATATATATATATGTATATATATATATATATATATATACATCTCTCTCTAAATTTATACATATATATATTTATTTGCAGCAATTTACAAATCTACTTATTTATATATTGGCCACTCCTGGGGCTAGAACTCAGGTCCTGGGAACTGCCTGGCAGTGAATTTGTTTGAGACTGCTGTGCTTACAATGACACCTTGATTAATTGGGCATTCCATGCCCTGAGTTCAAATCCCAGCAGTGCCAAAGACAATAGGTGAGTAAGAAGCCAATATGGTCCTGTTTTCCTTTGTGTGGAAATATTGTGTCCTAGGTACAATATGTAATATCTATGCAAATACATATATAGGATACACATTATACATGTATATAAATATTATTTTTGCCTGTTCTGGGGCTGAAATTCACACCCTGGGAAATGCTCCTGAATTTTTTTCTTCCAGGAGGTTAGCTTCCACTTCACCCACAGCAAAATAGAGTTACCCAGTCCCTGAGTTCAAATCCCAGGTCTGGCAGATAAAATGGCCCCAATTCCTAGCCAGGACCTTAACTTTATTGGTGGTGCAGGCATGGGGCTTGAATTCAGGTCATCACAACTCTGCCTCAGCCTTGATTACCCTAGGCTGCGGTGCAGCTTTTACACCCACAGATGATCCAGGGATCCTAGGACCAGAGTTCAACTCCCAGCTTTGGCAAAAAAAAAACAAACCAAGCAAGATGGAAGAGGAAAAACCAGAAAGTTTTACATAACAGTTTTACCTTTGTTTCCTTAGCACTGTGACCATCCCGGGTCTTAATGACTTGGCTTGAAAACTGTACAAGACCTTGCATGGTTGAAGGCTGGTGGGCTGTCAGTGAAGCCTGAGCCCAACCTAGAAACCTAGGCCCTGAGTTCGATCCTGGGACTGCCACCTACAGGGCTGAAGATCCTAGAGAACTCGTTCCTATCTATAGGAACAATAATAGAATGTTTGTAATGTACTAATTAAATTACTAATTAGCTAGTCATTCTAGTATAAGATTGTATGAAATAAATATAGGTCATTGATTAATTTAATTAATACTTTATTAAGTTTCCTACCGTGATTAATTAATGGAGGCATAATTTTAGACTAAATAATTGGTAGTAATAGAGTATATAAAAATAAGATATGGGCATCACACTTTATATAGAATTATACATTAGAATCTACATAAATATCTATCTCTCTCTGTATAAATTTATTTATAGATACATATACATATGTAAATACACACACACACACACACACACACACACACACACACACACACACTTGAATCTACACATCTATCTGTTTATATATTGACCACTCCTAGGGCTTGATCTCAGGTCTTCAAATTTGCCCTACATCTTCATTTGAATCAGACACGTGTGCTAACATTGACCCATTCATGAAGTGAGCCTTCTAGGCCCGAAGTTCAAATCACAGAACTGCCCAAAACTTAATCCTGGTGGAAGAAGCCAATTGTCCCACTTGTTTTCCTTATCAGTGAAAGTCTGGGTCTAAGGAATGATGTATAATACATAAGCAAATCTGTGTCCTATGTAATAGGATGTAAAAAATGTTATACATGTAATCATACTCTCTAAAATATATAATAAATAAATAAAACACAAAATAAAATGAATAACTACACTAACTACCATATGCAGTAAACATGTGTATGTAAATATAAATCATGTATTTAAAATGTATACGAATATTATTTTTTGGAGTGCTAGGGCTTGAATTCAGCCCCTGGGATCAGGCCTGAATTTCTTGACTTCCAGCTCGGTGAGCTTCCCCTTCCCCCACATTGCTGCAGATTGACCAAAACCCTGAGTTCAAATCCCAGGCCTGGCAGAAAAATGGCCTGAATTCCAAGCCAAGGAGCTTCATAATTTTTAAAATATTTTTAATGTATGTCTGTATCTGTCTGTCTGTATGTGTGTGTATATTTTTATTTTGTCAAGGACAGGGCTTGAACTCAGGGCATGGCAATTCTGCCTCAGCTTTGATCACTCTACACTGGGTTGCAGCCACTGGACACACAGCCGAACCTGGGTCCCCAAAGGCTGACAAGAAAAAAAAACCACCCGGCAACATTTTTCTTTTCAAGGTGATCATCCTGGGTCTGAATGACACAGCTGAAAAGTGTTTGTAACCTGGCATTGCTGAAGTCTGATGGTCTTCCAGGGAAGCCATAGGCCAACACGGCAAAATAGGCTCTGTGTTCGAAGCCCAGTCCTGACCCTTACCAATGGAGGGAGATCCTAAGAGTCTCGTTCCTATTCACAGGAATACCGATGGAAATTAATGTCAAGGTTGAATTTGTTGTTCTGAATGATACTACTATAAAATTAGAGACTGATTTTAGGAGGCTGATGGATTTTAATGAATATTTTTTGACACATTAAGAGAATACTATTAATTATATGGATGCAATAGTTTAGGGACTGTGGTTAATTTAATTAATTATTCATTAAGTATGAAAACAATAATATTAATTACATGGAGGCATAATAATTACCCAAAAATTGGTAGGAATGTAGCCTATATAACTAAATAATGTATCGACATCTTTGGCACTCTATAAATATCTATATCTATTTGTGTACTACCTTCTGCATGTCAGTCTGTTCTTATTTTGTCAACCCTTGGGGCTTAATTTCAGGCACTGGGAACTGCTTGTCAGCTCCATATGCCACAGGCTGGTGTGTTGACACTCACCCATTCATGATTTGGGCTTTGTGGCTGTGAGTTCAGATGCCAGCACTCACAAAAATTGAATTGTGCAGTAAGAAGCCCATGGTGACATGTTTTCCTTTTCTGTAAAAGTCCTGGGTGTCAGGTATGAAGTTTCATACATAGGCATATCTATATCCTATGTAATAAATGCTGTAAATATTCCATGCATAATAGCAGTCGATAAAAGAAATTGCAAATGAATAAAACAAAAATACAAAATTAATAACTACACTAAGCACAATTTGGAGTCAACATACGGGGCAGGGTGTCAGGGACTGGGGACCGCCTGGCAGCTGATTTGGCTAGAGGCTGCTGTGCTGGCAGTAACCCATTCATGAAATGAGCCTTTTAGGCCGTGAGTTTAGATTCCAGCACTGCCAAAAATGTAATCTTGGAGTGAGAAGCCGAGTGTGACACATGATTTCCTTTTCTGTGAAAGTGCTCAGTGTTAGGTAGGATGTTTAATTTGTGTGCAAATCTATAAGCTATGTAATAGGATGTAATAAAGATAAAAATGTCATAGGTGGAAGAATTGTCACTATGATAAACATTGAATTAGTAGTGAATCATTCTAGGATAAAATTAGACACAATAAGTATAGGAAGTACATTAAGTTTAATTAATATTTTATTAAGCATTAACAGAATAAAAATTACATGGAGACATAATTAAATACCTAATAATTGGTAGTAACACATGATGCATAATTCAATAATATATAGACATCTGTCTCATTCTATGAAATATTAATTATATGTATGGATATATGTACATATATGATAAACAATACTGATATTGAGTAATTATTAATTGATGCTTTATTAATTGTTAACTGGGACACATCATTAAATGGAGATATAATTTAATACCTAAGAATTGGTACTAATATTATCTATAATTTAATAATATGCAGACATCTCTCTTTTTGTGTCTACAATATTTATATACAGAAATCTCTATCTATTTATACCTTGTTCACTCCTGGGGCTCGGTGGTTCAGTGCTCACCTAGTAATCATGAAGCCCTGTGTTCAATTCCTCAGTGCCACATAAATAGAAAAACAGGAAGTTCTGCTATCTTTCAACCAATTGAGTGCTAGCCTTGAGCACAAATGCTTAGGGAGAGTTTATAAGCTCTTACTCAAGCCTCAGGACTGCCACCAAAAAAGGGTAGGATGTTCTAACTGCAATTATAGAAGGACATAACTTCAAATACCTCATTACAGAGCAAGCTAGGTGTGTGGTGCTTACAGCTGCCACCTAACCTGACTTAGGCACATGTAAATCACTGCAACCCAGCTCCATGGGTTACACATGTCATCCTGGCTTATGCCCGTCATCTTAGCTGCTCGGGGTGTTTAAACCCCAGTCCTGGCAGGATGTCTATGAGACTCTTCAAAATATGGCTCCAAGTCATAGAGCTCTAGCCTTGAGCAAATATCATTAGAACAATATCCCCATGCTTTCAGTTCAAGCCCCATGTCTACCTCCCCCAAGTAAAAAACCACCCCATTAAACCATTAGATGTGAACTTGTATGGTTTGTGAAATTTTCCTTAAAGAACGGTGATATTGATGAAAGCACCCTAATTTTAATGACAGCTTGTGAAACAGAGCTATGTGCTGAGTCTTCACAGGGTGCAGTGTGCTGAGTCCTGCATTGGGTGCTAAGTCTTTCACAAGATGCTGTGTGCTGAGTCCTGCAAAGAGTGACATGTACTGTGTCCTTCACAGGGTGCATTCTTACATCGTGCCCTTGTAAGGGATCCACAACTGAGATGATTATGCATACAAGTATATTGAGTCTCAGATATGCTCCCATGGCAAGTATAAAATTATGTATTACTGAAGACTAGTGAGTTGTCTTCTGTGGACAAATGTTTTCTTTTTTTTCTGTCATGATCCTTGAACTCGGCTTCTAGGTGCTGACCCTTACCTCTAGGGCTCATGGCTAGCACTTCACCACTTGGAACTATGGACCACCTTGCAGCAGAAGCCAAGCCCAAGGGGTCAGTAGTTGGTCTGTCATCCCGCCTTCTCAGGAACCTGAAATCTGAAGATCTGGGTTCCAAAATATCCCAGACACAAAAGGTCCCATGGGACTATTATCTCCAATTCACTAAGAACCTGAAGTGGAAGCAGGGTGCTTTCCTTATGCTGGTAATCCTAGCTACTCAGGCGAATGAGATCTGAGGATCATGGCTCAAATCAAGCCTGGGCAGGAAAGTCTTTGAGACACTTAGCTCCAATGAACCACCAGAAAACCTGAAGTGGCGATGTGGCTCAAGTGGTAGAGCACAAGACTTGAGCTGAGGAGCTCAAGGAAAGCACCCAGGCCCAGACTTCAACTCCTACAACTGACAACAACAACAACAAGACAGAAAACACTAACAAATCTGAGGTAGAGGTCTGGGAAAGTGCATTAGGGATAGAGTGTTTTGCATCTATGAAACCCTAGGCTTGATTTCTCAGGACCATATCATTAGGAAAAACCCTGAAGTGGCTCTGTGGCTCCAGTGGGAGAAGGCTATCCTTCTACAAGAGAAACTAGGTACAGTGCTCAGGTCCTGAGTTCAAGCTCCAGGACTCATGTATGTGTGTGCGTGCACACATACCCCACTCCCCCACCCCCACCCCCACACAAACACACACACTCACAGACCAGAAGTGATGTTGTTACACAAAATGGAAAAGCACTGGGCTTCTGCACTGTGCTCCTGCTCAGCTCAAAGGCCTTGTGATCAAAACCTAGCCACCCAAGGCCCAACAAGGAGAGGTCAAAGGTTTCAAAACCTTATGAGCTTCACCAGCCCTAGATGAAAGGAAGCTTTGTGATATCCAACATGTGCTTGGATTTCCCAAACCTAGGAGAGGCATCATAGGCCCATCATTGCTCCAATGAAACATTTCATTAGATTCAGTGCCCTAGTTGTCTGCCAGAAGTACTCCTGAATTATATTGAGCACTTTATCTGAACACAAAAACATAGTCTCACAAAGGCAGGATAAGTGCACATAACTTTATCTGCCATGGAAAGTGGCACAAATGAAAACTTGTTGTTAAAACAGAGCACTGGGGAGAGAGATAGCTTGGGGTACAAAGAGACCCTTTTCTCCTGACCTTCAGAGCACGCCCACATTCATCCTCACTAACTGGCTCAGGTGGAATTGTTTGTTACCAAGCTGTACAGGAGTGAGGCCTTTTGTCTGCCTGTCCACACAATGTGAGAGACTTCTTCCAGCAGGCCTGGGATGCAGAGAAACCCTCAGGTTACACTGGGAATAGTGATGAGTTCCCGGGAACATGCACTGTCTTGAAAGAAGTCTCTGTGTTATGAAATTATTGTATTGAATACAAATTTCCTAGCTTGGTGCCATTCATCATAGCTATTTTATAGCTTCACCTATAGGAATACATCCATACATAGACAATGACATGGAAGTACAGGATCTTTTTGAGGGGGCAGGTCCTGAGGTTGAACTATGAGCCTAGGCATTGTCCTTGAGCTCCTTTTGCTCAAGGGTAGTACATGAAGCGTGAGTCATAGCCTCAATTCTGTTTTTTTTGTGATCTCTTAGAAGTAACAGTGTCATAGACTTTCCTACACTGGCTGGATTCAAGCTAAGATTCTCTCCATCTCAGCATCCTAAGGAGGTGGGATTACAATCAGCAGGCATTGACATATTCTTTCCTTTCTTATTCATTTTTTAATCTGGACAATCTGACTTCTTAGCAGGGTCATTCCAATGGTTTGAATTAAGAAGTAAACTACCCAATGTTTATTATAGTTGCTTTCTCTCCTCATCTTCTTCTCTGGTCACAGGTTTGAGGCCAAACGTGAGAAATGAGTGTCACAGTATTTTGGAGCAAATATCCACAGGATATGCCAATTCTGTCACTTAGCATTGAGCTAGAATTTACTGTCTCAGGATGAGAGGACCGAAATCTGGAGTGATCCTCATACTGTCTGCATTGTTCCTTTTGCCTATGAAATGATCTAATCATTATGAGTGTTTTGTGTCTCCAACTTTAAGTATCTAGAACACACTAGAAGCATCTTTGTGTTTCTGTTTTTCTCTAGTACCTCTCGAGATTTAGACTAAGGATTTGTGTGAAGCAGCTCCTCTGCGAATCCCTGAGAAAAGCCACTTGAAGCCTCTTCAGGAGATCGCCATTCAAAGCCAGCTGAGCAGGAAACTCGGTGAGACTCTTACTACAATAAACCACCAGTGAACCAGAAGTGGAGCAGTGGCCCAGAGGGTAGAGCTCCAGCTTTGAGAGAGAAAGCTGAGCAGGATGTACAAGCCAGACCATGCAGGAAAACCTGGGAGTTGATTATGTCCAATTAACGACCAGATAGCTCTTCAATTACTTTCTGTTGGCATGTTGGGCCTAGGTGAGAAGTCTTGCCCCTGTTATCTGATGATACAGGTAACTGGGACCTGAGATCCTAGGACCCATGGGTCCTACAGAAGAGAAGTATTTTTTAGACATCATATCAGCAAAATTTGGGCATAATCACTGGAGTGCTTCAGAAATATGGAGAAAAACAGTTTGGGACCAGCGAGTTAAAACAATAAACAGAGCAGCAGAATAAAATCCCATATAGATTAGAGGAAAACAACACTCATTTTTTGCTATGTGAATTCAGAAGGCCATGTACACTTAGAAGGTATCACAAGTTTGTACCTAAAATATTGCATTGATACATTTTATATTCTGATATATACTCTAAACCTAATTATTTATATTCTAATTGTATTGATTGGAATAAATAGCAATTTATTTGTCAAATTATCAAATAATTCTAGTAACTTTCATAGTGTGAAATATAAAATCATCACATATAAATGTAAAATATATAACTATATATAATATAATGAAAAGGCTCATGTTTTGCATTGTTCTGTTGTGGTTAGGGTATCAAAGGCAACTCTGTTTTAAAGTATTATTCCATTATCTCTACCTCAGTGTTTGTTAGAGTTAAACCTAAAGCTTTACCATTTGTAGGTTTACAGCCTGGATGCAAGAGGAAACACTGTGGTTAAAACATTAGCAATTTAGGGAGGTTGAGGTTTTCTTCATGTGTCTATTGGCCATTCTTCTTTCTTCTTCAAAGAAGTTTCTCTTTAAGTCTTTAGCCCACTTATTTATTAGACAGTTGTTTCTTTGAGTATTTGTTGTTGGGGATTTAATTTTTTGAGTTCCAAGTATATTTTAGATATGAGACCCGTGTCCGTTGTATGGCTAGTGAAGATCTTCTCACAATCCGTGGGCTTTCTATTGATCTTGCTAGCTATGTCCTTTGCCATGCGGAAGCTCTGCAACTTCATGCAATCCCATTTGTCCAACCTTTCTTTGATTTGTTGTGTTTCCGGGTCTCTATTAAGAAAATTTCGGCCTGCGCCAAGGAGACCTAGGGTTTCTCCAGTTCCATCCTGTAATGTTTTCAGAGTGTCTGCTTTGACTCCGAAGTCTTTGATCCATTTGGAGTTGATTCTGGTGTAGGGTGATAATGCAAATCAAGACACATTGAGATACCACCTCACCCCAGTTAGAATGGCAAAAATGAAAAACTCTAATAACAACAGATGCTGGAGGGGATGTGGACAGAAAAGAATCTTACTGCATTGTTGGTGGGAGTGTAAACCTGTACAACCACTCCTCAAAAAACTTCACATTCAGCTCCCCTATGACCCAGCAATCCCACTTTTGGGCATTTACCCAAATGTTTACAAACAAGACCACACTATAGCTATCAGCACACCTATGTTTATTGCAGAATTAATTACCATAGCTAAGATATGGAACCAATCCAGATGCCCCTCTGTACATGAATGGATCAAGAAAATGTGGTATATATACACAATGGAATTCTATGCCTCCATCAGAAAGAATGGCATTACCCCATTTGTTAGGAAATGGAAAGACTTGGAAAAAATTATATTAAGTGAAGTAAGCCAGGCCCAAAGAAACCTAGGTCCCATGGTTTCTCTTATTTGCAATATCTAGTATATGTATGAGTCAAGCAGAAAAGGTCAGATAATGTGATGTTAGGAAAATGAATCCTTAGATATGTATTTAAATGTTTTTTTTTCTTTCATGCATTTGTTTCTAACGCACTTATAAGATTATCTTTTTGTTGCTTTGTATGTCCCTCCCCCAAATTATAACCCCTGCTTTCACTATATTTGATGTCGGTATAATTTGTGAAGGAGAAAGGGAAAAACAAGTCGTTTAAGGATACAGGTGGACCTGTTGCAACAATGAGAAGTACAAGTTGTCATGTCGAAAACGAGCTTTACAACATTGGTTGGGAGGTGGATTGGGTGGGGGTCGGGGGGAGGCTGGGAAGGGATGTGAAGGGTAACAAAGGAGGAGGTTGCAATACTTGATAAAAAATGTACTCATTATCTTGCCCATGTAATGTTACCCCTCTGTACATTTTGTTCACAATAAAAATAAAAATAATAATAAAAAACATTACCAATTTAAGACCTAATATTGAAGAGAAATATATGGACTTCTCTTGCAACTATGAAAATATTTGGTGATAAAATGGCAGTAGTGTAAGTTCCTGCCTTTTTGGAAGGTAGACAGACCAAGACATTAGGTAATCATGAATATGAACAATTTTTCACTTTCTTGGTTTTAGCTACATTTGAAATGGTAGGTATCATAAACAATCATATTTTGATAAAATGCCTTCTAGTATGAACAGTTCTGGCTGAACTGTTCATCTCCCTATGATCCCTTGTAACTAAGATTAGATTTGTTCCACTAATACAATCTATGCTGTCAGAGTAAGATATTCTGGTTGGTCTATTCCTACATGGAAGAAGGGTAAAGGGTCAGGTAGACATTTGTGCCAGTAAGACCTCATTTGGAAAAATCTCAGCTGCATATGTTTAGAAGTAGCTCTTAAACAAGGCTTACTTTGAATCCATCGGCTCCACAGATCTAACACAGTTGGATAAATAAGTACTTGAAAAAACCGTCTACTTTGGACTTAGCTATTAATACTTGAAAGTTTGATCAAATTCTAAGTGAAAAAGACTTAAAATAGTCATTGACAAAAAAATTGCAAATGTGAGCAATCAACTGTACAACATATTTTTTTCAACTATTCACAGAATTTTAGGGAAATAAGATTAATAGCATTTTTAGGAACAATAAGGTTTCCTTGTTACAAATAGGCACCTAAGCATATAAGCCTGTATAAATATTTCATCATTAACTACTAAAATTTACAGGATACTACATTCTTCAGCAGCTTGTATACCAAAATTACAGCAATACAGAGATTAACATGGCACTTGTACAAGGATGATATGAAAATTCGTGAAGTATTCAAAATTTTTCATTCTTCAGATGCAAGAAATGAAAAACAGCTATTAAAAAGTTGATTACAAAATTACAAGTGTAACAATAAACCTAATTCATATAATTAAAAGTTACTTTGACATCAGTGTATTAAATTTTCACCTTAGAAAGGCCTTTACATAGCATAACCTTTACACAACTTTTGAAATTAGACAACATTGTTGTTTTATCCCAAAGAAATATAATACTAAAAGGACCTAGGGGAAAAAAAAGGAATCTTAAACTGTTTCTGTATGGAATGCAATCTGAAAGGACACATTAATGAAACTATATGTTATAAAACAATGTAGAATTCAATGTATTATATCTAGGAGAGAATAAAATAGATTATGGACACTATGCAAACATAGAATATAGAATATTTTAAAATATACTTTTTCAGACAAACACCGGAAATATCTTTAGTTTCTATACTACTCATTTCAACAGATAAGTTAAAATTATTTCCGATCAACAAAATCACAAACTCTGCATAAATCATTATAGATGTATACAAAAACTCTTGAATACATTTTGACATCAAAAGCAGACAATTCACTTTGAAGAACTCCACAGAATCCATGAATTGTTACTATAAGATATTGTTTTTATTTGGATTGTGAAAATATGTTGTATTGACAAAAAGGAATTAATGACATTTTTGAAATTTAAGAAAATTAACCGAATCATTAGGATTTAGGAGAACAATTTGTACAGCCTTCCACAACTTCAAAGAGGTAGTGATACATACTTATCCTTTTGGTAATATCAAATGCAGTTTCTTCCAAGTGGTTCTTCAGACCTGGTTTGACATATTGGTTCAACAGTTCCAGTGTATTTTTGCTATCTCAATTACCAGCAGCAAGATGCAAGGGGGTCAAAAAGCGTTTAGTTTGGGCATTGGTATCTGCATCATGAAGAAGAAAGAAGCCACTCTGGTATTATTACACGTATATGCACTGTGCAGGGGTGTCCAGCCATCTACAGTTATTGCATGTGCCCCTTGAGCCACCAACTCACGGACAATGTCTAAGTGTCCACTGTAGGCTTCCCGATGAAGAGGGGTATACTCATCGTCATCCCTAGTATTCACATGAGTAGCCTTTTTGGAAAGTATTCTCTGCACTGTAGTAAGCTGGTTATTTTCAGCAGCCCAAAGAAGAAATTTGCTTGGATCCTTCTCCATTTTTTTTCTTGCAATTTTTATCATTCCTCACATTTTCATCTTGTTCCTCATCTTCATTAGAATTGCCTAACCAGATACATTGAGTGCCAGTGGAAATGAGGTGTCCATGTATTTCCCTAATAGTTCATGTTGGTTGAACTGGTCAGAAATATCTGGTGAATTCTCTGCCTATGTTTTTTCACCATGATTTATTTTCTTTTTCCATTTTTACTATTCGAAATTATTCTAACTGGAGATTAGGGAATAAATGGAGAGCAGAGGAAAGATGTTCCTCCATATTCAAAGGTACAGACTGAAAATGAGGACCAGTGGTGTCCTCATGTGCAACTTATTCTAGGAATGAGAAAATGTGAAATAATGCCTCCTATATAAATGATTTGGGAAATGGCAGTGCAGAAAGTGAAATGATGCAACCCAAAATATAAAACAATATAAATTAGGATAATTATGGAGCAATCATATTATCTATGAGAGCCATGAAAGACAGAGATGAGCTATCCACAAAATCCATGCCTCTGATCAATTTATAGAACAAGCAGAATTTTTTTTTTAAAAAAAGATGGAAATAGAATTTATGTATTTACTTGAAATTAGTAAATACCTTTTTAATAGCCTACATAAGAATCTAAATCCTTGATAGCACTAGTAGCAGATCTGACTGAAATCAGTTGAATCACACTTTTCCTGTACAATGAAGGAATAGGTACAGGCTAGGAAAGCAGCTAGAAAAGGCAGGCTGATTGTATCTGTGAGAAAACTTTGTGGAAACTGGTATTGAGGATTACTTACTGGTGACCCACTTGCACTGGAAGCATGATTCTGACCTCTTGCTTGCTGATTCTGAACTATTGCTTTGATCATTATATTCTCCAAAAAGAAAAAGTCAGAATTGATAATAAAGGACTACTAATACAGTTTGACTTTTCATTAAGCATATTCAATCATCAAAATCACACGAAGACAATAGACAGGCCTATTTTTTTTAGATGAAAACAAGTGTCTTTTAAAAAACAAGGAATTTAAGTAGTCTTCCAAAGGACTTCCATTTTACTTACTGCATTATACATTTTTCCTAATGTTGAGTAACAATAAATAATGGATCTATTATAAAGCTCTTAAAGCTCGTCTGTTCAATACTGAGTTCTCTTACACTATATTATGGTATTTTTTTGTATGGTCTTAGGAAGAAATTTACTTTACTAACTTGAATTTGTGACAGGACAATATCATGACTGTACATCTTTCTTCTATACTCTCAGTTTTATATTATTATCTAAATATGTGCATTAAATAAGTATAGAGGAAAAAGTAGAAGCCACACTGGTGGATCATGGCTTTAATCCTAGCTAATCAGAAAGAAGAAATCTGAGAATTGTGGTTTGAAACCAGACCAAGAAAAAAAAGTCCATTAGATCTTGATTTGAAAGTAACCAGCAAAAGCTAGAAATGGAGCTATGGAGCTAGAAATGGAGCTATGGTACAAGCAGTGAATGCTAGCCTTGAGAAAACTAAAACAAAAAAATGACAAATTCTGAGACAGAGCCAGGCCCTGACTTCAAGCTCTAGTATTAGCATCAAACTAATTAATTAATTAATCAATTAAAAATAAATTAAGTGGTCACATGTGGAGAAAATGCTCAGGGATATCACCCAGGCTCTTATTTCAAAAACTACTATCTACCGAAAAAATCTATTTAAATAATACCTGTGTAAATAGAGTATTTTCATCACCCAAATGCACACCCATGCTCAGTTATTTTTGCAAGGTAACTCTGTTATGTCTGGAGTACCACATAACATTATCACTTAAGTAGAAAGCATTGAAACATGGGTTCACTGTATCTCTCTAATGGATTTTTCTCCCCACAAATACTCAAATCTTACAATTATTCCAATTCTTTGAAGTCATAGCTTTTTTCTTTAACATCCATAATATTAAAGTTTGAATATAGTGTCTTGTGTCTCCTAAATGGGTGTTCTTACCAGTTTGTCATGCCCCCAGCCCTAAATTATCCAGATTAATTTTCAGATAGAATCTGGCTTCCTACTTGTGTATGATCATGGGCTCAGTCCACTTGATGTTATTCTTCCTGGAATTTAGATTAGCAGGTGTCTGGCATTGTGTACAGATCTTTATGTCCAGTCTGGGCTTTAACCACTATCCTCACAACAGTAGACTCCCATATAGTCAGGTTTTTCATAAGCTTAACATAGCTGATTTTTTAAATAAATCTTTGCATTTCCTGCAGGTTCTTGAGTACTGAATTAATTTGTGTTTTTTTGGGGTTCGTTTGTTTCATTTGAATATATGTATTCAGTGGTTCCTCATTTTTCATTTGGTTTCTTTCACTCAAGTTCTTACCTAAAGTGCTGAGAAACCAATTCTTCTTTCTCAAGATAGTCAAGCTGAACTTTATTTATTCCAAACCAATTTCAGTAATATTTAAACATCTTCATATCTAGGAATGGTACACAAATGCTTATCACTGAGAAGGGTCTTTTTATTTTCACAGCAGTCTTTGGCATTCACAGACTTATCATGAATTATACAAATATAATAAAACTCAGATGCTTGCCAGGAGGAGAAAAACCTATTGCTAATTGTTTGACAGAGGCTTCCCTTCCCGTGAATGAAATACGCTGCTTGATGCAGGATTTCACAGAATCATATTGCTAGGGAGAGCCTAAAAATCAGGTAACACTACAGAGTTGAGGGAGATTACTTGACCTCCTGAATAATTTACTTTTATGTCAAATAAAAGCAGGCTTCCAAAAAGAGAGTAGACTTTAGAGAAACATGATGAGTTGTATGTAAATAGGTGCTTAGCTGACTTTGTTGATTGGTGAACTAATACAGGGAAATAAAGTACAGCACGGTAAAAAATTAAAGAACTCTGCATTGAAATAATCATTTCTGTGTGTGTGTGCATGCACACATGTGCGTGTACACACACACGCATGTGCATTGCTCATGCATGCATTATTCATTGCTGAGGCTTGAGAGTGCCTAGACACTATCCCAAAGCTTCTGGTCAAGGAGAGTGGTCTACCACTTAAGCCACTACTCCACTTATGGTTTTTTGGAGATAATCACATATATTGTCATGATTGGACTGGCTTTGAACAGTGGTCTTCAGATCTCAGCCTCCTGAGTAGCTAGCTAAGCTGATTCAGTCTCTGAGTAGCTTGTTAAAATGCTGCCTGTACTCTATGCTTCACTGCTGTTTTATACTTTTCCTGAGGTAATCACAAGTCTAAGTCATATATGTCTAATTGTTTAAAAATATTTACTGCTTGGCACCAGCGCTCCCAACTGTACTCTTAACTACTTAGGAGGCTTGAGAACAGAACCCAGGCCACATTTTAGTGGACTTCCTTAATCTATAACTGGGTGCATTGGATCATTTCCACCATCTTGCACTATCTAGAGACTAAAATTGGAAGGACTGCAGGATCAAGGCCAGCCATGGTAGATAGTGCAACTCTGATGCCTTTGATGATGGGAAAGCTAAAAGGACAGATCAGGTGCATGTTCTTGTGGAAAGGGAACCCCTACCCTAAAATTAACAACTGATATGATGCCTGCCTAGCAAGAACAATACACGAAGTTGAAATCCCCACCAAAATAAGTATATACCTTAACATCCAAAAACATAGTAGCATCTGTTCTTTGCTCTAATATAATCTTTATCTGATTATCATATGATATGGCAGAATAGTTTCTTCGTTAAACTTATGATATATTTAAAAGGACCTAGAAAATTCTTCCTCTCTTCTTAAGTGCAAACGAATGGCAAATTGCCTCATTTCTTACATATTTGACTACCACTAAAAATTCGTCTAATGATTATTATAGTAATATATACTGATTTATTACTTTACTGTGTAACAGTTTTTAAACTTTTTGCTTCTCTGTTGAAGTTTAAGTATTTAAATTGTATCATCAAAATATATTCCTTGTGTACTTGGGGCAGTTCTTTACTAAGTTTTTAACCAATGGCTTCTAAGAATTTTTGTTATTGTTAAAATATTGTACAGAGGGGTTACAATTACATGGGCAAGACAATGAGTACATTTCTTATCAAGCATTGTTGCCTCCTCCTTTGTTTCCACTTCCCATCCGTCCCCATCCCCTCCTCTCCCCCCCAACCCAATCCTCCGCCCCTCCACAGCCAAAGTTGTAAAGTTTGTTTTTCGACATAACCTCTTGTACATCTCATTGTTGCAATGGGCCCACCTGTATCCCTATTTAAATTATTTGTTTTTTCCCTTCCCCTCCAAAAATTATACCAACAGCAAATACAGTGAAAGCAGGGGTTATACCGTGGGGGAGGGACATATAAAACAACAAAGAAATAATGTCATAAATATGTTGGAAATAATCGCATGAAAGAAAAAAAATTTGAATACTTATCTTGAGGTTCATTTCATCTAACATGAACTTATCTGACCTTTCCTACTTGACTCAGACAAATACTAGTTATTGCAAATAAGGGAAACCATGGAACCTATGTTTCTTTGGGCCTGGCTTAATTAAGTCAATATAATTTTTTCAAGTGTTTCCATTTCCTAAAAAATGGGGCAATGTCATTTTTTCTGATGGAGGAAGAGCATTCCATCTAAGAATTCTTAATTGGTATATTCTTTGGTTTATTTTTAATTTCAATTTAATTTTATTGTCAAGGTAATTTACTTAGGGGTTACATTTTCATAAGTAAGATAATGAGTACATTCCTTATGGAAGGAACATTGTTATCCCCTCCATCGATTTTTTTGTACACTCATACAACTACTGATGCTTTTGCAATTGCTATTGATCAATGGGTACTTTTTCTTTCTTTGTTCATGCATTTTTATTATAAAATTGATATACAGAAGGTTTACATTTACTTGTCACCTAAAGAGTACACTTCATTTTATTTTCTAAATTTCAAATTTTGAACTTAATTACTTATTTTCTTTTGTTTCATTAGGGTAATTCTTTTTTCAGAGCTGTAGGATTAGTTAATTTAATTGCATGATTTTCACACATGTAAATTAATCAGACACATATATTTTGCTTTTAAAATATTTAACATGTGAATAGATAAAATTATTTTCTTAATTTTATATGGTTGGTGAATTTAAATAAATTTATTTTCTTATAGTTCTAAACATATTTTTCCAGGTAACAAATACTATCTGTATTTTCAAGAAACACATACTTTATTAAGAAAGGCTTCATTATCTGGTCACTTTTTGAAAATTTACTTTCTTGTACTTGAATTAAAAAAGTTTGAGCTGGGCATGGTGATTTGTGGCTTCATTTTCTAGCTATAGGAGGAACTGCAAATAGGTTTGTAATTCAGGAGAGCCTGGGAAACTATAAGACCTTATTCTAAAAATATCCATAGTGAAATGATTAGAGATATAGCCATCAATAGCAAGATATGGAGCACGCACCTGGATATTATATTCTAAATCTTGAGTTAAAACACAAGTAACCTCAATCTTTTGTCAAAATAAAACGATACATGTTTCAAAATGTTTATTACTTAAAACATGTTTGCAAAGGTTCTCATGTGTTCTATTTCTTAATTTTCAATTTACTTATTCTATAAGAATCCAAGTATATTGTCTTTTATTTCTCCTAAACTTTTAAATAGTATGAGCAATATTATTATTTCATATATTAACCTTCTTTTAGTATTTGTGATAAATTCCTCGGTTTAATATAATAATATCAATATTCTAAATATGTGTACATGGTGTGTTTGTGTGTGTGTGTGTGTGTGTGTGTGTGGTTGTGTGTGTGTGTATGTGTGTGTGATTTGTGTGTACTTTGTAATGATGGGGGGGTCAGATCCATGGTTTCACATATGCTAGGCCAAGGTTTTTGCACTGCACTATACTGTCTAGTTGTAATGTAGTGTTTTAAATTATGACTTTTAAATTTTCATTACTAGTGATTTTTCAAAATTATATATCATAAAATGTGATCCAAGTTCTATCCACGTTAGCAAATTTTACTGTTATTTAGAATATTTCTAATGCCTTTCCACTTTCAAACCCTTGTGTTTGTTATTGAAAAAGGTTTTACTTTGCTTCTTTTCTCTCTTCATTTTGCCATTAGACTTACTTATTCTTTCTCTTATTTCTTTGGAAAATAATTATATTCCTATTACAATTTCTTTACATTGTAAGAGGTCTATACAATGCTTTATTTTCAATTTTATTTTTCCAATTTTCTCTGACTCTCAGCCCACACTATTAGGTGGATTAAAAAGAAACTTGTTTCAGGACAGTTGATTATTTTCCTGCTTCTCTTCTCTGTCGTCTTTCTGTCTTTTGAAACAAAATACTAATGGCATACAGCTCTTATATGGTCCATCATTCTGTCCCCTCTCACTCTCCTCTGTAGTACAGCTCTCAAGTCGTTATCATTCAGGTATATTATGCTGTAGTGTTATCTAAATTTTAACTCATTCCTAAATTAATTTTAGTGGCTTCAAGCATTCTCTAAAGACATTTTTCTATATATAATCTCTGGGGCCTTGTGTTTTCACAAGGTGCAAAATATGAGTGACTATCAAACATCTAGATAACTGTGTTATTGGATATTGGTCCACCTGCTCAATAAACTCACATGTAAGTTCAAGGAATACAGATCATTCAGAACAATCTTGTAAAATGGTGTAGCTTGAGACCTCATACTAGATTTGAATCTTATTACCATGTTTAGTAGTGAGGACAAAATAGCTCTACTATAGGAACAGACACCCAGAAGAATGTAACAGATTTATTAACAATAAATTCTTAGTTTTATGGTCAAAAGATTTTTAAAAGGATGCCATGAACTTTATCAAATAAAAATAGAATTTTAAATAGGTGTATTGGCACTATTGCTTCTCTAGATTTAAAGAATGATCTTGGACTACTACCTTAAACATTATACAAAAATTTAAAATAAAAAATGATTATCAAACTAAATGTGAGATATAAAAACTGATAATATGTAAATGTAAAAATTCATGGCATTGGATCAGTAAAGGTTTCTAAACATTTGAAATGGAAAACATTAGTGGCTAAAAAAAAGCAAGAATAAATGGGTTAATATCAACTGATGACCTTTCATAATTCTATGAAAAAAGTGAAAACATATCCAACGGATAGAGGGCACATATTTGTTAATGCTACAATGTTAATTCGACATTGATCTTGAGTCTTAACTACTTTTATATCTTCTAATTACATATAAATTTTTTCCTAAACAGGTTATTTCTTTAAAGAACATATGTAAATTAATGGTCAATAAGAAGAGCAAATGAATTAAACTCCTCTTTAGTATCTAAGAAAAAATAAGAATAAAACTCATTTCTATGACCATAATATAAAAAGATGACAGAAAATATAGTAATGCATTTGCGGAGAAATTGATATACTCTAGATAGCAGAATGATTTGTATAATACTGCAATCAATATTGCAAGCAAGTTTTCAAGTCTTCTAAAGGTCAAAGAGAATTGTATATGATCCAGCCATTACACTTCTATGTATTAGTAAAGAGAAGTAAAAAACTTATTTGGACAGGGAATGTAGTTCATTGACAGTGCACTTGAATAGTATGTGTGAGAATCTGGAAATAATCCCCAAAACAAATTTTGAAAAGACACACTATAAAGGATATATGGAGGACAAATTCCTGTAACTTAATTTTGTATCTATTTTAATGTCTGTTCTAAAATTTGCAGCATTTGTTTTTTTATTTTATTTTATTTTATTTTTATTTTTGTGAACATACTGTACAGAGGGGTTACAATTACATGGGAAGATAATGAGTACATTTCCTATCAAGCATTGTAGCATCCTCCTGTTTTTACCCTTCACATCCCTTCCCAGCCTCCCCCCACCCCCCACCCAATCCTTCCCCCCTCACCAAAGTTGTAAAGTTCGTTTTCGACTTGACAACTTGTACTTCTCATTGCTGCAACGGGTCCACCTGTATCCTTATTTAAACGACTCGTTTTTCCCCTTCCCCTCCACAAATTATACCGACATCAAATACAGTGAAAGCAGGGGTTATACTGTGGGGGAGGGACATACAAAGCAACAATCTTATAAATGCGTTACAAACAAATGCATGAAAAAAAGATTTAATACATATCTTAGGGTTCAATAAAATTATAGCATTTCTATTTGAAGAAATGCAAGTTTGTGAAAATTAGGCTTGGAAAACCTCTGATTGTACCATTCACTTCCAAAGCACTAAAATGTATACAATAAAAGGAGATAAATATATTACATGTGAATTTCATGTCAGCAAAAAAAAAAAAAAAAAAATATATATATATATATATATATATATATATATATTGTTAAAAATAATTCACACAAATTGCAGAATACCTAAAAAGATGTTTTCGTTGTTGGCTAAAAATTCTTTGTAAATTACAGTTTTAAACTGAGATGTGATTCTGTTTATTTTGTTTATTTTGGTATTTTTTTTAGTTTATACAGAGATAACTCAATCAAAAAGTGTATGTGATGACTGGAATATCTAGGAATTATGCATCACTTATAAGTAATTGATAACATTTTCTGGAAGAAACTTTTAGCAAATGACAGAAGACTTAAGTCTATGCATGTACATTTTACGAAAGCCATGTTACTTGCTCAATCCAATTGCTTTCCTCTTCTTCTAGAAAAAAGTATTCTCAAGATAAGAGCCAATAGCAGTGAAAAGAAACAAAATACACAATCATCTTGATTTATTTGTGAAAATAACAAATGAAATAAAACAATTCCAATTAAGGAACTCCAATATTAGTATCTATAAAGATGTTCCTGAATGCCAATATCCAATGAATTTTTGGAATTTTAATTTCTACTAACATATGAAAACTCGAACAAGAAAACAAATATAGTCTTAGAGCAAAACAGCCTTGGAATAATTTTCTTAATTGTTTTGAAATTACAAAAGAATTGATACCAGTAAAATGATCCTTTCCTATGGAAATATTTTAAAATGTTTATCTCTTATTATAATTCAAATAACAAACAAGAGAAATTTTATATTATCATTGCAAATATCATTTTATTACTATCATAAAATCGAAAAAATGACAAGACCCAATATATTATCATTATTTTTAATTCCTAAACATTACCTAAATATCTTAAGCAATCTAAATAGTCATGTCTATAACATAGAGGTAAATATTCTATACTTTTTTTTTTAAATAGAAGATTTTTTTTATTGTGAAAATACTGTACAGAGTGGTTACAATTAAATAGGGATGCAGGTGGACCCATTGCAACAATGAGATGTACAAGTCGTTATGTCGAAAACGAACTTTATGCTATAATTGTTACTTAACATTTTGCAGGGGCATATATTCATGTTTCTTTTTTTTTTTATTGTGAAAATACCGTACAGAGGGGTTGAAATTACATGGGCGAGATAATGAGTACACTTCTTAACAAGCACTGTTGCCTCCTCCTTTGTTTCCCCTTCCCATCCCTTTCCATACAACCCCCCGCCCCCCATCCAGTCTTCCCCCGATGTAGGCTAAAGAAGCATTCTCAGAAATGTTCACAGCAGTTAAAAGATGTTTTTATGAAATTAATGTGATATATGCTGTTGTTATTGTTCTTGTTCTTTTTGTTCTCGTTGTTGTTTGCAAGGCTTGAGCATTGTCCCTAAGCCTTTTTATGCTCAAAGGCAGCACTCTACAACTTGAGGCACAGAGCTAACTCCTGTTTTTAGTGGTCAATTGGAGATAAGAATCTAACAAGTACTTTTATGACTGGGATAGTTTTGAACACAATTCTAAGATCTCATTACCCAGAATAGTTCGAATTATAGGCGTGAGTCAATGGCACTTGGTTTGATGTATTTTTTAAATTTTAATTATGTTTTAAGATTTTTGTTTCACTATAATGTACATCTTCCTACACATAAATTTAGGTATATGTATATATTTCTGGTGAAAAATAATCTCTAAAATCTATGCCTTTCTACATACAATATATATGTATATGTGTGTGTGTGTGTGTGTGTGTGTGTGTGTGTGTGTGTGTGTGTATATATATATTTCTGAAGACAGACTCCCTCTAAAATTTTATGCTAATATTTTTTAACTTTTTCATTCAAAGATATACACTCTATTTTCCGAAAGTTTCTTAGAATAAAATAACTAATATTCCAATAGAATGTAGAGTTTATTACGTTCAGAGGAAGTTCAGATATACACATGATATTATAGTAAAATTTGCAGTATATTACTTGAAATAATTCTGTTCAAACTCATAAACACTTGTGTGTGGTGGTGGGGAGAGAGGAAGTTAATTCATACTGGTTAGGAATTTGCAATACTTCAAAAATCTATTCCATAATTTGTTATAAGCACATAGTCAAGCTACCTGATATGCTTTAGTTTTTTTGTCTATTTGTTCAAAATTTTAATATGGATGCATGCACAGTGGTAACATTAAAATTATTAATCAAAAAACAAATAATCGCAAAATCATAGATACATATCAGACTTTCAATAGTTAGCATTTTGATGTTAATAATAATTTTGATGATGCCGGGCACTGGTGGCTCACGCCTGTAATCCTAGCTACTCAGGAGGCTGAGATCTGAGGATCGTGGTTAAAAGCCAGCCCGGGCAGGAAAGACCGTGAGACTCCTATCTCCAATAAACCACCAGAAAACCGGAAGTGGCGCTGTAGCTCAAGTGGTAGAGCGCTCGCCTTGAGCTGAAGAGCTGAGGGACAGCGCCCAGCCCCAGAGTTCAAGCCCCACGACCGACAAAAAAAAAATAATAATAATTTTGATGGATACTATGATGACCGCGGTGTACCCTGATAATGTCATTGTTGGGATTGAAAAGGAAAAAAACCTTTACACATTTTTACAGCTAGTTTTCCCACATTGAATACATAGTAATAAACAGCGTTGGATTACATACAATAAGAATAACAAGAGGAGAGTTTCAATATCAATAAATACATTCACATAAACAGGCAGAGTCCGTAAAAACCCAAATTCCTGCAGTCTCTCTAATGTATACTCACTTTTCTTGATGGTATTATTTTCTTATAAATAAAATCGTTTATTTCCCCATTTTGATGTACTAAAGTGTAGTTTTCAACTTAGTGGGATTAGTTCAAATAACATTCTCATATAGATACTATTCAGCAACCAATGTTTTCAAATGCTATATTGAGTATGTTCTGCAATACAGCTGTAAAGACATGACACAATTTACATAATATCACTTTCATATCTGTAGTTACCTAGAAAGGACATAGGTCTTAGAGCCAGGAGGTAAAACTTATTTTTATTTCTACATGAAACAATTTGTGACTTTATACCAACAAACTGAATTTGACTCTTTCCTTATTTGTAAGGTAAAGTGGAAAATGTAAGGTCTCTTTACTTTTCTTTATTCTTGCTCTAGAAGTCAACAAATATATTCTTCATTATTTCTGTTAGATTACATTGATTTACGCATGAGAACTGTAAGGCCAACAATCAATGTAGTGAGTAAATAATGATACTAGAATATGTGTCTGAGCTCTTCACTCTGTGTGCTTACAAAGAGAGTAATTTGGTGATAGAGAGGACCAATATGAAAAGACTATGGGGGAAAAGCGTACTTTTGAAATGGTTGTTTTAGGACTAGGTGACAGTGATGAGTAAATGAAACAGGCTGGTGTTAGGGGCATAAAAAGAAGTACAGAGAAATCATATTGTGTAAGTCGTTATGTAGAAAACGAACTTTACAACTTTGGTGGGGGGGGAGGATTGGGTGTGGGGTGTGGGGAGGATGGGAAGGGATAGGAAGGGGAAACAAAGGAGGAGGCTAAAATGCTTCATAAGAAATGTGCTCATTATCTTGCCCATGTAATTGTAACCTCTCTGTACAGTATTTTCACAATTAAAGAAAGTCATAAAAGCTCCAAAAAAAAGAAATCATATTAGTGATAAAAACTGAGTAAATCTTGATCATTCATCTTATCTAATAGGAGGGAGTAAGAAGGGTAAGAAGAAATATAAAAGGCTTCCATATGTTTGGCTGGTAACTCTGTTAGTGATGTTCTTAGTGATAAGAACCACAGGTGGAAATAATGGATTTAGGGGAAAAATATCTGATAGTTCTAAAGTTTATATTAAACAGATGCAAATATAGGTCTGTTTAGACATCATCAAAATATCCACGATCATGAATAGGAAAAAGAATAATAAAATTGGGGGCATTATTGGAGGGAAGAGGAAAAGGAAAGTTCTGACGGAAGAGGGAGCAATGTGAGTACCAGTGTGGATAAGATTGGAAGAAAGAGATACATAAGGAAACAAAAAAGTAGTAAACAGACATTGACAGAATTAAAGGAAGGAAAGAATTTGCAGGAAGATCTTGAAGGAAATATGCTATTTGGATTTGAAAAGTAAAAAGAAATAGACAAGTTCAATAAAAAAATGTTTTGGTGAAAGTCATCTTGATAAAATTTTGAGATATGAATGTGAATCCATAAAATTCTGGATCCATGAATTCAACAGAACCTGTTGATTTTAAATGTTGTGAACAAATGCTTTTATCCTGACCTTAGAAAAATTATACAGATATAACTGTCATGAACTTTACTTAGAGGTATTCTGTGAATATTTTTTGAAGACTTATTTAGCCAGGAGTTTATAGATTGAACTACAGCACAAACCAGCCTAATTTGTCCTACAGTTCCAACGAGTGGCCCATGTATCCACATCAGTTTGAAATTTTATTGAAATATCTTTACATATGTTTGGATATCTTATCAGCCTATTCATTATAAATGTAGGAAAAGAAACACCAAGTATTAGGTTGAACATACAGCTTTACTGATGTGACTGAAGACTGCTGGAATTGAATTTTCTTTAGAATAGAAAATGCTTCAGTAGGCATTGACACATCATAACTGTCATATACTCTATTTAACTCTAGTTCTTGTTAGGGATATCTCCATGCTGAAATAACCATGTCAATCAACCTGCCAGAAATTCTTATATGTAGGAAGTTCTCTTATAAACTTCAAACTTTATTGAATGGAAGAGTTCAGACATTACCTTCACCAGTAAGATTAAATGCATAGAAAGATATATCATTTTGCTTTAATGCCTTTCTTTCATTTCCTCATACGCATTTGCAAGTAGGGAAGGATTCTGATGTAACAATAATACAATTGTGACTAGTACTAACACAACATCTAGGATCTAGTGTTAATTCGATACTTTCTAATTAGTTCCAGATTTTGTGAATTTTTATATTTCTCCTGTGAAAACTAATGAGCTCCAAGAAAATGTCCCTAAGGAGCCTTTCAATTCTAATATCACTGTTTGTCTCAAAATTCTTTAAATTCTACATCCTCTAATATGGGCATAGTGTTATACTGTGGAACTTTTCTCCTGAGAGAGTGAGTACTACCCTATTGTTTAACATGGACAAAGTACCTTCATACATAGACTGGGCATGTGCAACAAGAAGTGGTAGTTGAACAATGTTCTTAGCAGTTTGTACAGATGAAATGGAAATAGAGCAACTCAGAACTCAAAAGGAATGTGCAAAAAAGACAACGGCACAACGTAGAATGTGCCAAGGAAATGCTGAAGTGTAATTTCAAATTATGAGCTCAGGTGTCAGGGTGTGTTCAAAGTACAGCTTCAGACAATGTAGTTGGATATCTGGTGGGGGGGGGGGGAAATCTGCTTTAAACTATGCTGAGATAATTGTACATGTAGAAGCTCCTGACTCTGACTATAATCAGCCACAACATCATCAACTTAGGGACTATTTTCCAAATTCAAATTGAGAAAAGAGGGCAAAACACAGTTAGTGTTCAGGGTGAAGTAATGGACATCACATAACTTTTCTTATAAGTCTTCATTTATTTTGGAGCATTAAAGTAGGAAAAAGCCAAGCAAATATTTTCAAGAATCTTAATTGAATGGGAGGTATGATATTGTTCTCTTTTTAACTTGGAAGTTAATGATTATGTCTTTTTATACTCTAACTTGGGAAAATGATCTGCTGTCGGTTATTTTCTTCTCTTCCATTCTTTTGCCCTTCCACTTACATACTTTTTATTTAAACACACATACTTGAAATTGCATTGCTCAATGCTTCAAAATTATCTGAACTACTTACTACTGCTGGCAGCCTTCTATATCTTTCTCAAGGGAATATTTTGTCACTACCATTTTTATCCTATATGATACTAGATATCTTTCTGCCTAATTCAGTGCAAGATATGCATTAGATTCATCCAGATATCTCAACCATTTTACCACCATGAAATCCTATCGTACATAGAAATCATGATTTTAGAATGTCTGGGGAGGTGGCATCTGTCAGTTTTGAATGACCCTAAGTAATAGTTACATGCAATCATGTTTTAAACCAGTATGTCACTCAGTAAATGAATAATGACAAAATGTGGTGTATATGCAGCGGAATTCTATGCTTCCAATTCTAAATGGAAAGACTTGGAAAAATCCTACTAAGGAAAATAAACAAGACACAAAGGAAGAGATTCCATAGTTTCTCTCAGTTGTAATAAGTAGGAAATATCTAGGATAGTCCTAGCAAATGAGCAGAATGTCTTAATGGATACGTATAAGATGATGCTGAGCAAAATGACCTCCTAGATATGGAAACAGTTGTTTTTCTTTGTGGTTGTTGTTTTTAATGTACTATGTGATTTCTTTTTTTTTTTTTTTTTTTTTTTGCGTTTTCCCCAATGGTTTGTTCCCTGCAGTATTTGATTTCACTATCATGTGTCATTGTATATGCATTTATCTTAATTTGGCAAGGGAAGAGGAACAACAAAATTTTGAGACAAAGAACAATGGGCAAACCAACTCAATAGCAATACTCACAAGACAACATGTTGGAAATTTACATTACAACTTGTGAGGGGTATGGGGGTGAAGGAAAACTGTGAGAAAAGTGAGGGAGGGGGTAAAAAGTTCGACATGTTATGTATTGACTACCTTACAATTATTGCAACCTATTCTATATATCCCCTTGACTGTAAAATGAAATTAAAAAATAAGCTACATAAAATATAATTTCACTGTATTTGTATAGTAAATATTATTCTGTTATCCCTTTCTCTATCAGAGGGTCATCAACTTGAATGTTATCAAAGTATACAATATTTTCACAATACACTTGCCATTATTTTGAAAAAAACATAATTTTAGTATTGTCTTATAGTAAAACAGTAAACAGTTCAATTCTATGGAAACTCTTAACTTTTAAAACTGAATAATTGATAAGAGAAGAGAATATAAGTGTTCTTCAATATGCCTATGACTATTAAATACTCATTCTAAAATTCTGAACATGCCATACCAGAGACATTTAAAACAGTATCTGTTTGCTTTTTAATTCTGCAATAGATACAGTTTCCAATGGGATGTTTTGTATTTAAAAGTCAACAGAAAAAAGAGCCACATTCTGTTAGAAGATAAACCTGTGAACTATGAAATATCTATAATAATAAATTACAGAAGAGTAAACATTTGTTCGTCAGAGTAAGGTATTCTGTCTTTCTTTCTTTCTTTCTTTCTTCCTTTCTTTCTTTCTTTTTGTCGGTCATGGGGCTTGAACTCTGGGCTTGAGCACAATCCTTTCACTCTTCAGCTCAAGGCAAGTGCTCAACCGCTTGCGCCACAGCACCAATTCTGTTTTTCTAGTGGTTAATTGGAGATAAGAGTCTCACAGGCTTTGACTCCGAGGTCTTTGATCCATTTCGAGTTGATTCTGGTGCAGGATGATATATAAGGAGATACCTTCAGTTTTCTACAAGTTAACCAATTTTGCCAGCGTCATTTACTGAAGAGGCTGTGTTTTTTCCATTCTATTTTTTAGATCCCTTATCAAAGATTAGATGGTTATAGGTCTATAGGTTCATTTCTGGGTTTTCATTTCTATTCCATTGGTCCTGAGGTCTGTTCTTGTGCCAGTACCAAGCTGTTTTGATTACTATGGCTTTATAGTAGAGTTTGAAATTTGGTATTGATATTCCTCCAAGAGTGTTCTTTCTGTTGAGGAGCGTTTTTGTTATTCGGGGTCTTTTATTGTTCCATATGAATTTTTGGATTGCCTCTTCTATTTCCGTGAAGAATGAGGTTGGAATTTTGATAGTTATCGCATTAAATTTGTAGATATCCTTGGGAAGTATTGCCATTTTCATGATGTTAATCTTTCCAATCCAGGAGCATGGGAGTTATTCCCAATTTCTAAGTTCTGTTTTGATTTCCTTTTTGAAGTTTTTAAAGTTTTCATCATAGAGGTCCTTCACTTCTTTGGTTAAGTTAATTCGTAGGTATTTTATTTTTTGTGGGGCTATTAAAAATGGAGTTGCTTTCCTAATTTCATCCACACATTTCTCACTGTTGGCATACAGAAAAGCCATTGATTTTGGGGGGTTAATTTTAGACCCTGCTACTTTGCCAAAGTTTTGAATCACCTTGAGTAATTTGGGAGTAGAGTCTATGGGATTCTTTAAATACAAGATCAGGTCAACTGCAAAGAGGGAGAGTTTTATTTCTTCTTCCATATTTGGATCCCCTTTATGTCTCCATCTTGTCTTATTGCTGTAGCTAGGCATTCTAATACTAGGATGAAGAGAAGTGGAGAGTGTGGACATCCTTTTCTTGTTCCTGAGTTAAGAGGAAATGGATTTAGTTTTTCACCATTAAATATAATGTTGGCTGTAGTTTTATCATATACGGCCTTTATTGTATTGAGGAATGTTTCATGGATTCGTAATTTTTCCAAAACCTTTATCATAAAGGGGTGTTGGATCTTGTCGAATGCTTTTTCTGCATTTATTGAAATAAATATGTGGTTCTAATACTTGCTCCTGTTGATGTGATGAATAATATTAATTGATTTGCGTATATTGAACCAGCTTTGCATCCCTGAAATGAATCCTGTTTGATCGTGGTGTATGATTTTTTGGATGAATTGTTGAAGTCGATTGGCCAAAATTTTGTTGAGAAATTTTGCATCAATGTTCATCAAAGAAATGGGTCTATAGTTCTCTTTCTTTGATGAGCCCATGCTTGGTTTTGGGATGAGGGTTGTGATTGCTTCATAGAATGTGTTCGGCAGTGAACTTTCTCCTTCAATTTCACTGAAGAGTTGGAGGAGTATTGGTGTGAGCTCTACTTTGAAGGCCTTGTAGAATTCTGCTGTAAAACCATGTGCGCCTGGACTTTTCTTAGCTGGGAGGTCTCTTATTGCTGTTTCTATTTCAATGCTTGATATGGACTTGTTAAATGGTTTAACTCATCTTGGTTTAGTTTTGGCAGGTCAATATTAGCTAGGGAAAGGTCCATTTCTGTCAAGTTCTCCAACTTATTAGCGTACAGGTTTGAGAAGTATTCCCTTATAATGTTTTGAATCTTGATTGTTTTCGTGGTGATGATTCCATTCTCAACTCTGAGTTTATTTATTTGGGTGTGTTCTCTTCTTTTTCTGATAAGATTTGCTAAGGGTCTGTCAATTTTGTTAATTTTTTGGATGAACCAATTCTTTGTTTTGTTGATTCTTTCTGCAGTTGTTTTGGATTCTAATTCATTTAATTCTGATTTAATTTTAATTATTTCTTTCTGTCTACTGGATTGGGGTTTATCTTGTTGCTCTTTTTCAAGGAGGTTCAGATGTCTCATTACATTGTTGGTTTCAGATATCTCCAATTTGTTGATGTAGGAACTCAGAGTTATAAATTTGCCTCTGAGTACTGCCTTTGCTATGTCGCAGAGGATCTGGTAATTTGTGTGTTCATTTTTGTTGAATAGCATGAACATTTGAATTTCCTTTCTAATCTCTTCCATGACCCACTCATGATTCAGCAGTGTGCTGTTCAGCCTCCATGTGATATCGGACTTTCTTTGGTGACTTTTGGTGTTGAGTTCTAATTTTATTCCCTTGTGGTCTGAGAGAATGGAAGGTATAACTTCAATGTTTCTGAATTTAGACAAGTTTGCTTTGTGGCCTAAAATGTGGTCTATTTTAGAAAATGTTCCATGTGATGCTGAGAAAAATGAGTATTCTCATGCTGTTGGGTGAAATTTTCTGTTGATTTCAGTTAAATCTAGTTGATCTATGCAGTTGTTTAGGTCTGCGGTTTCTCTGTTGAGTTTTTGCCAAGTTGATCTATCTAGTGGGGAGAGTGGTGTGTTAAAATCCCCAACAATTAATGTCCTTAGATCTATGTGGGATTTGAGTTAAAGTAGTGTTTCTTGGATAAATTTGGGTGCTCCGTTGTTTGGCGAATAGATATTTAGAATTGTAATATCCTCCTGAAGGAGAGATCACTTAGTTTGTATGCAGCAACCTTCTTTATCTCTTCTCACGAATTTTAATTTGAAGTCTATTTTATCTGATATTAGGATTGCAACTTCCGCATGTTTATGGTGGCCATTTGCTTGGTAGATTTTGTTCCACCTTTGACATTGAAAATGTGTTTGATTTTACGGGCAAGATGTGACTCATGAAGGCAGCAGATAGAAGGATCTTGTTTTTAAATCCAACTATGCAGTCTATGTCGCTTAATTGGAGAGTTAAGTCTGTTAATGTTAAGAGATAGGACTGAGATTTATTTGAGACTTCCTGCCATGTTATCCACCTTCTTGGGGACGGCGAAAACTGGGTTCTTCCTATGGTTCTTGGATTCCAAGTTTGGGTGTAGTTTCTTGGCCTTTATTGTGGTCTTGTTGGTTTTCTATGTGTAGGATGTCTTTAAGAATCTTTTGTAGCGCTGGTTTGGTGGAGAGGTATTGTTTCAATTTTTCTTTTCTAAGGAAGGTTTTTATTTGGTCTTCAGTTATGAAGGAGAGTTTAGCTGGGTACAGTATTCTTGGTTGATAGTTATTTCTTTTTAGGGCATGGCAAACATCATTCCAGGCTCTTCTTGATTTGATTTTCTCTGCTGAGAAATCTAAGGTGATTCTAATTGGTTTCCCTTTATAGGTGATTAATCTTTTCTCCTTGACAGCTTTAAGGATCTTTTCCTAGGTCTTAACGGATCCAGTGTGGATTATAATGTGATGGTGAGATGGCCTATTCTGGTCTGGTCTATTTGGAGTTCTAAAAGATTCTTGTATTTGAATAGGCCTATCTTTTTGCATGTTTGAAAAGTTCTCTGCTAGGATCTTGTTAAACAAATTTCCTAGACCATTAACTTCTGTTTCTAGGTGCTCCTCTACACCAATTATCCTTAGATGAGGCCTTCTGATGGTGTATTCCAAGTGTTGGATAGATCTCTCATATTTCTTGGGCTTGTCTTGGATGGTTGTATGATCTTTCTCTAAAATGTCTAGGCTGTCTTCAGTCCTTGAGATTCGATCTTCTGCATGGTCTAACCTTCTTTCAAGAGTTTCTACTTTCAGGATGGAATAGGAGAAACCCTAGGTCTCCTTGGAGCAGGCCGAAATTTTCTGAATAGAGACCCAGAAACACAACAAATCAAAGAAAGGTTGGACAAATGGGATTGCATGAATTTGCAGAGCTTCTGCATGGCAAAGGACATAGCTAGCAAGATCAATAGAAAGCCCACGAATTGGGAGAAGATCTTCACTAGACATACAACGGACAAGGGTCTCATATATAAAATACACTTAGAACACAAAAAATTAAATCCCCCAACAACAAATCGTCAAACAAACAACTGCTCAATAAATAAGTGGGCTAATGATTAAAGAGAAACTTCTCTGAACAAGAAAGAAGGATAACCAATAGACTCATGAAGAAATGCTAATCATTCCTAGCCATAAAAGAAATGCAAATCAAAACAACATTGAGATACAATCTCACCCCAGTTAGAACGGCAAAAATCAAAAACTCTAATAACAACAGATGCTGGAGGGGATGTGGAGAGAAGGGAACCTTACTTCATTGTTGGTGGGAGTGTAAACTTGATCAAACACTTTGGAAAGTAGTATGGAGGTTCCTCAAAAGACTCCACATAGAGCTCCCCTATGACCCATCAGTCCCACTTTTGTGCATTTACCCAAATCCTTACAAACAAGACCACACTAAAGCTACCAGCATAATTATGTTTACTGCAGCATTATTTACCATAGGTGAGATCTGGAACCAACCCAGATGCCCCTCAGTAGATGAATGGATCAAGAAAATGTGGTATATATACACAATGGAATTCTATGCCTCCATCAGAAAGAATGACATCGCCCCATTTGTTAGGAAATGGAAAGACTTGGAAAAAATTGTATTAAGTGAAGTAAGCCAAGCCCAAAGAAACATAGGTCCCATGATTTCCCTTATTTGCAATATCTAATATATGTATGAGTCAAGCAGAAAAGGTCAGATAAGTTGTTGTTAGGAAAATGAACCGTAATATATGTATTTAAAATGTTTTTTCTTTCATGCATTTGTTTCTAATGCAATTATAAGATTATTTCTTTGTTGCTTTGTATGTCCCTCCCCCACAGTGTAACCCCCGCTTTCACTATATTTGATGTCAGTATAACATGTGGAGGAGATGGGGACAAACAAGTCGTTTAAGGATTCAGGTGGACCTGTTGCAACAATGAGAAGTACAAAATGTCAAGTGAGTACATTTCTTATCAAGCATTGTAGCCTCCTCCTTTGTTTCCCCTTCACATCCCTTACCATCCCCCCCACAAAACCTCTCCCCCCCCAAGTTATAAAGTTCGTTTTCGACATGACAACTTGTACTTCTCATTGTTGCAACAGGTCCAGCTTTACAATGTCGGTGGGGGGGGGGTATGATTGGTTGGGAGGGAGGGGGGAGGCTGGGAAGGGAGGTGAAGGGTAAACAAAGGAGGAGGCTGCAATGCTTGGTAAGAAATGTATGCATTATCCTGCCCATGTAATTGTAACCCCTCTGTACAGTATGTTCTCAAATAAAATAAAATAAAATTAAAAAAAAAAAAAAGAAAAAAAGGAAGCAAGGTCCGGGCACCGGTGACTCACACCTGTAATTCCTAGTTACTCAGGATGCTGCTATCTGAGAGTCCAGGTGCAAAGCCAGCCCGGGGAACGAAAGTCCGATAGACTCTTATCTTCAATTAACCACCCGAAAACTGGAAGTGGCATTGTGGCTCAAGTGGTAGAGCACTAGCCTTGAGCTGAAGAGCTCATGGACAGCGTCCAGGCCCAGAGTTCAATCCCCATGACCAACAAAAAAAATAATAATAAGCAAGAAGGAAAACTGCAGGGTTAATATATCTATCCATCACACTTTATTCTATTAGCTGAGCAGATCATATAACTAAACCTAGAGCCAAAGACAGAAAAGATATGTTACTTCCTGAGCAGAAATTCCAAATCCACTTGACACACTAGGTGTCTACAGGAAGGGATAGGCCTCAAAGTCACTCCTCTAGCTAAAAACTTTCCGTGGTTTCTCAGAATGGCATACAACTTCTCAATAAGGAAATGTCTTCATGTCCACTATTCAAGTGTTCACCACCTTAGTGGATTTAAGCAACACAAATTATGCCCATAAAGATCAGGCCATCTAATGTCCAAAATGATTTCAATGAGGTTAACCAACATCCAGGGTCTGTAGAGCTGCATACCTTTGGAGGCTTCCAAAGAGATGGGAGGCCCACTAAAGCTCCGCTCACCACACACCACAAATACAGGCCTCGTTCCAAGGAAATCCTTCCTGTCTAATCCACTCCACAGTGGGACCACCTTCATCATCTTCTTCCTATCATTTAGTGCATGACTTTTGTCTATATTTGTCTGTACCCTATTGGGAAACTTTGGGAAAGAAATAAGTGGTTGGATCATGAAAGGATTTCAATACTTACAGATTTTTTAATCTAATATCCAAAATGCATGCACATTTCTTACTGAAATTAGCTAATGAAAAAAATAAAAGCCATTTCTTTCCTTATCATGAAATGAAAGGTTTTCTTTTTAATGTGATGGATCCAACTGAAAAGTCTACTGTACTTCCTTAGACCAGTGGTGAGAGAATGTCACTAAGAGAATGTCATGCAGTGATTAACCTGAAGTTGGCTCAGCATCTGTGGGACCAGGAACATGATGGGTACTTAGTCAAAACAGGGGTGGTAAAGGAGGAAAGAGATAAAGGATGTTTGTACAAGTTTACACTCCCACCAACAATGCAGTAGGGTTCCCTTCTGGTTACATCCTATCCAGCATCTATTGTTATTAGAGTTCTTGATTATAGCCGTTCTAACTGGGGTGAGGTAGCATCTCAATGTTTTCTTGATTTGCATTTCTTTTATGGCTAGAGAAGTTGAGCGTTTCTTCATGTGTCTATTGACCATTCTTATTTCCTCTTTAGAGAAGTCTCTTTTTAAGTCTTTAGCCCACTTATTAATCAGAGGAGTTGGGGAAGTGGGGAGGGAAGGGATGGTAGGGGAAAAACAAAGGAGGAGGTAACAATGCTTGATAGAAAATGTACTCATTGCCTTACTCATGTAACTGTAACCCCTCTGTACAGTATTTTCACAATAAAATTAAAGGTCTTGGGAAGCTATGTCTGTATTTGAAGTAACATGAACTGAAAAATGTGAAGAAAGAGAAATGTCACTCAAATATATCATTAAAGTGCCTTAAAATAAAAAAAAATTAAAAAAAAAAGAAATGTACTCACTATCTTGCCCATGTAATTGTGACCCCTCTGTGCAGTATTTTCACAATATAAAAATAAAAAATAAAAAAAAAAAAACAGTCTCAAAGGCTTTTCTGCTCGGGCTGGCTTTGAACCGTTATCCTCAGATCTCAGCCTCCTCATTAACTAGGATTACAGGCATGAGCCACCGGCGCCCGGCTTAAGCTAGTTTTTCTATGACAATCAATGCTAAGTTTTTATGCCATATAATCATTCTAGCCCAACAGTTTCCAACTTGTAAGGTACACCATAAAATTCCCTAAATTTACATCATGACTAGCTTATCACTATTGTGAAAAAATACTGCACTTCTGCTGTGATGCCCTCCCAAATTTGGAAAGAACAGTACACTTAACATTACTGCATCATTTCCCCACCAGTGGTGTTCTTGAGATTAGAACGTTTGCAAATATTATTCTTTTATTTTTATTTTACATTTATTTTATTATATGTTATTTGTTGGGTCTTCATCCATCCCACCAAAAATGGACGTGGTCCGAGGCAACATATGTGCGCCGCTAGCCCATTCCCCAGCCTCCCTTAACACAGGAAACAATCAGACACAGCGGGGAGTCAAGTGAAAGTAACTTGTTTATTAACACACAGCAAGCACATTTCAAAAGCAAAAAGACCGAGTGGCCTGGGGAGGAAAAAGAACCAGCCAATCATTATAAAGGTCACACCGTATCATGCACCTAAGCTTCCATGAGCTGCTTATGCACTAAATGTAAACAAATCAGGCTCTGCCCACTCAACTCTCTCTCAGCACAATCTTTGCTGCCCACGTGTTCCACAGATTCCCCCTTTTTTGTTTTAATGACATGCCCACCTCCCAGTTAGTTATCCTTTTCCCTCCTCTGGAAAGGTTATTTTAACAGGATTACATTGTTAAGAATAGCATTGGCCATGCAGGGGGTTCAAGGCAAGTCTGGGTGGCGAGATTCGCCAGACAAGGCTAGGGAGGGTCCTTGTTCATGATTCCAGAGCCTGTCCCAGTTACCTCACAGCCCCACCTAGCACAGTAATAAACATCAGCCCCACTACAGGTAGAAATATCTGAAGCAGCTCGATTACTTCTGGGACATATATAAAAGTCCTTATCTCATAAGGTTGTACTCTTCACAACATGGGAGCAGCTTGGGTATTGGGAGTTCCACACATGCTGCACGGTGCATCCTAGTGGGTCCCCACATTCAGGCCATTCTACTATAGTCCAGAAAAACAAGGAAATTTAAAACAAACTCTGCAGACATAGCAAAGCAATCCCAGGCACCTGGTGTCTTTTAAGTAAGCCAGTTCCTTGTATGTGCCTTTAAGCGAGCACAGGGGTCAAAATGACCTTTGAGCTTTACTGTCAGCTCCCAACACCCCATCTTTGTTTAAAGAAGTGAACCCACTTGTCTTAGGTTGTGTGGATTTGACTTTTCTGCCTTACCTATCATTGGGAACTTCTTCAGAGAGAAGCTGAATGCTTGTCTTAGGTTGGTCAGACTGACACCCCCTCTTATCTGTCTCTGGCTGCAGTTCCTCTCGGGGCAAATTCATTCACTTGGAGATTGAACTTATGAACTAGCTGACTAAACTCATAAGAGATTTGCACTGCACGGATAATGCAAAGAAGGCATAGAAAAACCATCAGCAAAAGCATTACCAGGCCAACCAATATCATTAGCAGTCCTTTAACATTTGTCAGGGATGGGATAGCAGTCTTTGCCACTTCAAAGTCCAGACGTGGGGTGTGTTCTAATCCAGCTATTTGCCTGTGGGTTTGAAAAAGATCTAAAGACAAATTATTATGATTATCATTCTGTATTAGTGCCATAGCAGCTGCTGCTGCAGAGGCAGCTAATGAAATAAAGGCCAAAATCATACCAAGTTTTAGACATGTTTACAGGAAGCATATGGATTCAAGTAATGCAGCTATAGAAGCAATTAGTAAAAGAACAATGAAAGCAAGTAACATTAAAATAATTAGCTGAACAAATGCTTCTGCCACCATAGCCACTTTTCTTTCCTTGTTGGTTTGTTATCCTTGGGCATCCTGTATAGTGAAAATGGGTAAAAACTTAAGGATCCTGGCAGGGATCCAAATGGGATGTGTAGGGTTAGATCTCTGGCAGGAGGTAAGTGTGAATGATGCCCACAAGGAACAAACACTGGGAGAATAGGCTTAAGCAGGTCTCCTTTATTCTTCCTGAAGGTGGCAGGGGGCGGGGGGGGAGGCAGGAGAAGGGGAGGAGTTTTGTAGCCCCAGCTTTCCCAACCTCCTGAGTCCTTCCCTTCCCTGCCAATCACTTCAAAGGGAGTTGATGTAAGGCACTTGTGACAGGCACAGCTTGGTGACAGGCACTGATTGGTTCCCCGGGGTCATGTAGGGAGCATGGACAGCTCATGGCTGTCAAGCTAGGCAGACTTGCCTGTGGGTCACATCTCTATGAGCAGGAAGTGCAGGAAGTGTGCTTCAACTGCTACTCTAGCTGACTCAACCAGATCTGACCGACTCTACCCACAAATTCCCCCTTTTCTTTTAAAAGGAACGTCATTATGGTGACCCGTCGTTGGAGGCATTTTTGCCAGGAGTGTAAGCATTTAATAATTCCCATGAGAATAAGCCCTAATAGCGCAAGGCCTCCCCAGGTGACCAGAGAGGATGGTAAAACCCATTGTTGTACCTTTTTAAGCACATCTTCTAAAAATGAAGCAGCGCAAATAAGCCGTATGGTGGTTTGGTTTAGTCGGGTAACATCATGCAGCAGATGGTGGGTGAAGTTTAAGTACTTAAGGCACCAAGGGCCTTTGATGTAGTTCCTAATTTTAGTGACGTTGGGCGCTGGAGAGGAAAGCTGACAGACAGAAGTAGTCATAGCATTGCATAGTCCTCCTTGTAATCGAAGAAACGTAATCTCTTTTTGGAGCAAGTCTATTTGTTGCTGGAGCACAAGGAGGCCTCCATTAAGATGATTGGCAACTTGCAAATGTTGTAATTCTATGGATGACAGTTGAGGGATGAGCTGGTTTATCTCTTGCACGGTGGACATGCTTTGGGACAGCGATATAGCGGTGGTGGTAGCTGAAGCCACTGTAGTGATGATCTCCAACATGAGTGTAATGGATGAACTAATTGAACCTGAGAAAACTGAGAGTCATTAGAAGCCAGAACAATAAATGCGGGAACACATACCAAACCTACAAACTGATATGAGTCATTGGGTTGCCAGTGATTACTGAGAGTGCAAGTAGCGGAGAAGTTGTCTCCTAGACAAAAAAAGAACAGGGCTCTAACCACTACCATTCCTTACACCTGGTTGCATGCAGAGTGGTTACAGCGACAAGTATTGGCCAATAGGAAAGGGAACAAATCCAGGCAGGAATATGATGAACAAACGACTGGCATGGGGAGTACTAGGTCTCCCAATTGTCCCCCTGACGAGTTCTAAAACTCCTTTAGATTTTGAGGTTTGGGATTTTTTTCAGAATGGTTGTATATAGCCGGGTAGAGGGACAATGTGAGGTCCCCAAATACTCTGCCTTGCCAGGAACTGGCACAAAGGCTAATCACTAATTCCTCAAGAGGAATGGGAACATTGCCATAGCTATCAAAGTCCCTGCATGGGCATAACTGCATATGAAAAGGTATGTCAGTACCCTGAGTACAATTTTTTCAGGTGGGACAAATGGGTTAGGGTGCCATGTAGTTCCACCATCCTGTCCCATGAGTTACAGACTGTTTTACAGTCTCGTCTGAAAAACAAAAAGAGATGGCTCCTTTCCACCCGAAAGTAAGGTTTGTTTTTTGGTGCCATAGGGCAGCTGCCGAGAAAGGAAGGCCAACCGTGCCATTGGAAGAAAGCATTTGAGGGATGATGGTGGTATCTTCCCCTACTATCATCAAGATCTGAGGGCTAGACATTAACGTTCTTTACCTTGTCCTGTAGCAGATTGAGAATTGGCTGTAATAATGGCACACATTAGGAGGAATAGAGTACCATGCCCTGAGTTAGGGTCTGGGGCCATAGCCTGGGCTTGTTCTACCAATTCCTTTAGGTCTCCCCAAGTGATGGCATGGGGTCTAGATCGAGGTTTGCATCTCCTCCTCCTCGGGCTGTTCAAGCGTAGTCGACGCATCTCATTGGTAGGTGGTGACGGTTGGTCGGACAACTCCAGCTGCAGGTTTATCACCATCTCTGGAAAGATACAAGCAAATCCTCTCCCTTGTGCCATTAAGGGAGCAGGGCCCTCCCATTTTCTTGTGATGGGGTCCCTCCATCTAACCAAAGGGACTGGAGTAGGTGTTTTCATGAGTCCCCAATGCAGGGCCTTGGGGGATGCACCTGTGGTGGGTGTGAATGTTAAAACGTTATTTTACTGTAAGGCAATAATTTAATTGTGTTTGGGGATCTTTATGCCCTAGCCCCTCCAGTTTCCCCTTTTCTTTTAAAAGAAGGGTCTTAATTTCTTTATGACTGTGTTCAACAATGGCTTGGCCTTGTTGGTTATATGGAATACCTGTCTACTGTGTGATGTTCCACAGGGTACGAAATTCATGAAAATATTTGGAGGTGTAAGCAGGGCCATTGTCTGTTTTAAGGGTCCAAGGAACGCCCATATTTGTAATGGCATGTAGAAGTGACTTAATGGCGCGGCTTGTTTCACCTGTTAAGGCTAAAGCTGTTAGAAAGCCTGAGAATAAATCTATGCATACATGGACGTATTTTTGTTTGCCGAACTGGGGGATATGGTTTATGTCCATTTGCCATGTGCCATTGGGCCAAAGGCCTCACGGATTTGTTTCCATGGGTTGAAGTGATCCTAAGGGTAAAGGAAGTGCACAGGAGGAGCAGGACCGAATCATGTGCTTGCGTTGTTGGTGTGTCAAATCAGGAAATAATTGTTTGATAGTAGTAAATGAAAGCGACATTGCAACGTTCAAGCCTGGTCCATGGACGTATTGGTGAGTAATACAGTTGGTGTGATAGCACGATCAATGGCTTCATTACCAGCATCTAGGGGTCCGGGGAGGTTAGCATGAAATCTAATGTATTGAATGTAACAGGGTTGGGCATGGTTGTCTAGTACAGTTTGCAGTTTACACATTACTCGTGTTATATCATGACCATCATCTGTTAATAAAGCTACAGGAAGAACGACAACAGTTTGTACAGCGTATAAACTATCAGAAAAAATATTAAGAGGTTCTCTGGGAAAAGATGTAAGGGCGAGTAAAATGGCCAGTACCTCAGCAGCTTGAATGGACAGGGAATGTTGTTGAACCATGTATTTTTTAGTATTAGCATTGTAAAATCCATTAACAGTTTTGCTAATATCGGTAAAAAGCACAACAGCTTGAGGGATAGGTTGCCCTTGGAATGAGCACAGCATTTACGTCAAAGTGGGAGTTCTTGTGTAACTTTAAAAAGGGGTTCTTGGGCATATGATTATCAATGTTAAACTAGTAATGGATGACTTGTAAGGCTAATTCCTCTTCAACTGTCAGGAAATTAAAGACTGTTTTTCGAATGGGCCAGATAAGACAGTCGGAGAATCAGCCGTATGTTTGATGGCATCGTTCCAGGCCTTTGATGGCTAAGTTGCATAGCATGGTAATGGGTGTGCTATTTTTTGGTAATTGGGAAGTGTCAAGGTCTACCCATTGTAACACACCACAAGTTTGAGTCAGCACCGACCTTTTTTTGTCAATTATGAGTTAATATAATCAGCGTGATTTCGTCGGTGGTATCTAAAAACACCATGGGTGTTGACCATAATAGATCCGTGACTTGTTGTGAAACTTGTTGAGCATCAGGGGAAAGTATACAAAGGGAAGTTGTGGCAGAGGGTCCCTGAAGCAATTGAAATAAAGTTTGGAGCTCTTGGGTAGGGAGGCGCATAAAATTGCGCACCCAATTGAAATGTCCACATAATTGTTGCAATTCAGTTAAAGTATATTGGGACTTAATGACAATATTAGACCCATTTGGGGTAATTGTTTGATTTAAATGGTATCCAAGATAGGCATAAGGGGCTTTAAGTCGAATTTTTTGGGGGAAATATGGAGGCCTATTTTCCTTGAGTTGTGTTAAACAGGCTTGAATGGTGATAGCCTCTTTATGTGCTATTAAAATGTCATCCACGTAATGGACACAAAAGCATTTTGAAAGCAAAGGTCTCATAGCATGAGCAACATACATCTGACGTATAGTAGGGCTATTTTTCATTCCTTGAGGGATAACTTTCTATTGATATCAATGTTTGGGTAACTGACAGTGAGGTTCCCAAACTGAGAAGGCAAAATATTTTTATCTTTGGGATGTAGGTGGATGGAAAAAAGTAGTCCTTGATGTCAATAATGGCAATGTGCCAATCATTGGGTATTGCAGAAAGATGTGGGAGTCCGGGTTGAAGCATTACCATCTTTTTCATATGAATGCTTATGAAATGTAGGTCATGGAGAAGTCTCCATTTTCCTTGAGCTCTTTTTTTGGATAATAAAAATGGGAGAATTGTGGGGACTGATGCTTTGTTCTATATGTCCCTTTTCTGGTTGCTCCTCCACTAGAGTGTGAAGATGAGGGACCTTTTCAGGGAAAATAGGCCACTGTTCTACCAAAATGGGTTTGGTGGTATCCCATTGGAGTGGAAATAGCTCTGGCCCTACAACAGTGGCCATTAGAATTGGGGGTACTGTGGGTGACTAATGGCTTGATCGGTTATGATGTCTTCATAAAAAGCCTTATCATCTGTTGTTATCACAATACCCATATTAGTGAGGACATCTCTTCCCCAAATATTGCATGGACGGCCAGGGGCAACAAGAGGTTTAAAAGCCGCGGTGAAGTCATCACAGTCTGTCCATCTTACAGGCCATTGGACATGGAGGGAATCTGTTTTTCCACCGACACCTTGTATGCAGGGGCCAGGAAATAGGTTCCATCCCAACCCTTCGACTTCTTTTTTTCTAAGGACTGTACATTTAGCAACCGTATCAATGATGCCCTTAAATTTTGTTCTTTAACCTTAAGTTCCATTCTAGATTTTCCATTTGAGGTGGTGGTTGTTGTCCTCTTGGGGTAGGGGCTGAGGACTACCCCATATTTAGTTTAAAGGCTGAGTCTTAGAGTGGCATTCAGAGGCCCCCAAAAAACCCTTTTTACATTTAGGACATACGGAAGGAGTTTGCTTTATTTTCGGTGAACCCCAGAGTGAAGGGCAATCCTTTCTAAAATGACCAGTTCCCAGTGGAGCTGGTAATTTGTGTGCTCATTTTTGTTGAATATCATGAACATTTGAATTTCCTTTCTCATCTATTCCATGACCCAGTCGTGATTCACAGTGTGTTGTACAGCCTCCATGTGTTACTGGACTTTCTTTGGTGGCTTTTGGTGCTGAGTTCTAATTTTATTCCCTTGTGGTCTGAGAGAATGCAAGGTATAACTTCAATGTTTCTGAATTTGGACAAGTTTGCTTTGTGGCCTAAAATGTGGTCTATTTTAGAAAATATTCCATGTGCTGCTGAGGAAAATGTGTATTCTGATGCTGCTGGGTGAAATATTCAGTAGATGACTGTTAAATCTAGTTGATCTGAACCTCCTTGAAAAAGAGCACCAAGATAAAACCCAATTCAGTGGACAGAAATAAATAATTGAAACTAAATCAGAATTAAATGATTTAGAATCCAAAAAAAATGTAGAAAGAATCAACAAAACAAAGAGTTGGTTCTTCAAAAAAATTAAAATTGACAGACTCTTAGAAAATCTCACGAGAAAAAGAGGAGAACACACCCAAATAAATAAACTCAGAGATGAGATGAGGGAATATTTCTCAAAACTTTATGCTAATAAGTTTGAGAACTTGACAGAAATGGACCTTTTCCTAGCAATATTGACATGCCAAAACTAAATCAAGATGTGTTAAACCATATTAACAGGCCCATATCAAGCATTTAAATTGAAACAGCAATAAGAGACCTCCCATCTAAGAAAAGTCCAGGCAAATGATTTTACAGTGGAATTCTACAAGGCCTTCAAAGCAGAGCTCACACCAATACTCCTCCAACTCTTCAATGAAATTGAAAGAGAAAGTTCATTACCGAAAACATTCTATGAAGCCATCATAAGCCTCAAAAGCAGGCAGGGACTCATCAAAGAAAGAGAACTATAGACCCATTTTTTGATGAACATTGATGCAAAACTTCTCAACAAAATTTTGGCCAATCAACATCAATAATCCATCCAAAAAATCATACACCACGATCAAACAGGATTCATTTCGGGGATGTAAAGCTGGTTCAATATACTCAAATCAATTAATATTGTTCATCACATCAACAGGAGCAAGGATAAGAACCACATGGTTATCTCAATAGATGCAGAAAAAGCATTTGACAAGATCCAACACCCCTTTATGATGAAAGCCTTGGAAAAATCAGGAATCAACGGAATATTTCTCAATACAATAAAGGCTGTATATGACAAATCTAGAGCCAGCATTATACTTAATGGTGAAAAACTAAAGCCATTTCCTCTTAACTCAAGAACAAGACAAGGAGTCCACACTTTCCACTTCTCTTCAATCTCCTATTAGAATGCCTAGCTACAGCAATAAGACAAGATGAAAGCATAAAAATGATCCAAATAGGGAAAGATGATGTAAAACTCTCCATCTTTTCAGATGACATGATCTTTTATTTAAAGAATCCCACGGACTCCTCTTCCAAATCCTTCAAGCTGATTCAAAACTTTGGCAAAGTAACAGGGTATAAAATTAACCCCCGAAAATCAATTGCTTTTCTGTATGCCAACAATGAGAAAAGTGTGGCTGAAATTAGGAAAGCAACTGTATTCCTAACAGCCCCCAAAAATAAAATACCTAAGAATTAACTTCACCAAAGAAGTGAAAGACCTCTTTGATGAAAACTTTAAAACCTTGAAAAAGGAAATCAATACAGAACTTAGAAAATGGCAAAAACTCCCATGCTCCTGGATTGGAAAGATCAACATCGTGAAAATGGCAATACTTCCCAAGGGTATCTGCAAATTCAATGTGATACCCATCAAAATTCCAACCTCATTCTTCAAGGAAATAGAAGAATCAACCCAAAAATTCATATAGAACAATAAAAGACCCCGAATAGCAAAAACGCTCCTCAATGGAAAGAACAGTGCTGGAGGAATATCAATACCAAATTCCAAACTCTACTATAAAGCCATAGTAATCAAAAGAGCTTGGTACTGGCACAAGAATAGACCAGAGGACCAATGGACTATAATTCAAAACCCAGAAATGAACCCACAGAGTTATAGCCATCTAATCTTCGATAAGGAAGCTAAAATATAGAATGGAAAAAAGACAGCCTCTTCAGTAAATGATGCTGGCAAAATTGGTTAACTACTTGCAGAAAACCAAAGCTAGATCCTTATATATCACCCTGCAACAAAATCAACTCCAAAAGGATCAAAGACCTAGGAGTCAAAGCAGACACTCTGAAAAGATTACAGGATGGAATACGAGAAACCCTAGGTCTCCTTGGCTCAGGCCGAAATTTTCTTAATAGAGACCTGGAAACACAACAAATCGAAGAAAGGTTGGACAAATGGGATTGCATGAATTTGCAGAGCTTCTGCATGGCAAAGGACATAGCTAGCAAGATCAATAGAAAGCCCACGGATTGGGAGAAGATCTTCACTAGACATACATCGGACAAGGGTCTCATATCTAAACTATATTTGGAACTCAAAAAATTAAATCCCCCAACAACAAATCCTCACAGAAACAACTGCCCAACCAGTTAGAACGGCAAAAATCAAGAACTCTAACAACAGATGCTGGAGGGGATGTGGACAGAAAAGAACCTTACTTCATTGTTGGTGGGAATGTAAACTTGTTCAACCACTTTGGAAAGCAGTATGGAGGTTCCTCAAAAGACTTCACATAGAACTCCCCTATGACCCAGCAATCCTGATTTTGGGCATTTACCCAAATGTTTACAAACAAGACCACACTAAAGCTACCAGCACAACTATGTTTACTGCAGCATTATTTACCATAGTTAAGATATGGAACCAACCCAGATGCCCCTCAGTAGATGAATGGATCAAGAAAATGTGGTATATATACACAGTGGAATTCTATGCCTCCATCAGAAAGAATGACATTTCCCCATTTGTTAGGAAATGGAAAGGCTTGGAAAAAATTATATTAAGTGAAGTAAGCCAGGCCCAAAGAAACATAGGTCCCATGGTTTTCCTTATTTGCAATATCTAGTATATGTATGAGTCAAGCGGAAAAGTTCAGATAATGTGATGTTAGGAAAACGAACCCTTAAATATGTATTTTAATGTTTTTTTCTTTCATGCATGTGTTTCTAACGCATTTATAAGATTATTTCTTTGTTGCTTTGTATGTCCCTCCCCCACAGTGTAACCCCCGCTTTCACTATATTTGATGTCAGTATAACATGTGGAGGAGATGGGGACAAACAAGTTGTTTAAGGATTCAGGTGGACCTGTTGCAACAATGAGAAGTACAAAATGTCATGTCAAAAATGAGCTTTACAATGTCGGTGTGGGAGGGGGAAGGGGGAAGGATTGGGTGGGGGGGAGGGGGAGTTGGGAAGGGAGGTGAAGTGTAAACAAAGGAGGAGGCTGCAATGCGTGGTAACAAATGTATGCATTATCCTGCCCATGTAATTGTAACCCCTCTGTACAGTATGTTCTCAAATAAAATTAAAAAAAAAAAAAAAGAAACAACTGTCCAATAAATAAGTGGTCTAAAGACTTAAAAAGAAACTTCTCTGAAGAAGAAAGAAGAATGGCCAATAGACACATGAAGAAATGCTCAATCTCCCTAACCATAAAAGAAATGCAAACCAAAACATTGAGATACAACCTCACTCCAGTTAGAATGGCTAAATCAAGATCTCTAAGAACAACAGATGCTGGAGGGGATGTGGACAGAAGGGAACCTTACTTCATTGTTGGTGGGAGTGTAAACTTGTTCAACCACTTTGGAAAGTAGTATGGAGGTTCCTCCAAAGACTCCACATAGAGCTCCCCTATTACCCAGCAATCTCACTTTTGGGCATTTAACCAAATCTTTACAAACAAGACCACACTAAAGCTACCAGCACGACTGTGTTTATTTACTATATCTAAGATATGGAACCAACCCAGATTCCCCTCACTAGATGAATGGATCAAAACATGGTATATATACACAATGGAATTCTATGCCTCTATCAGAAAGAATGACATTTCTCCATTTGTTAGGAAATGTAAGTGCTTGGAAAAAATTATATTAAGTGAAGTAAGCCAGGCCCAAAGAAACATGGTTTCCCTTATTTGCAATATCTAATATGTGTCTGAATCAAGCAGAAAATGTCAGATAAGGTGATATTAATTAAATGAACCCTAGGATATGTATTCAAGTGTTTTTTTTTTCTTTCAGGTGATTGTTTCTAACACATTTAGAAGATTATTTCTTTATTGCTTTGTATTTGCCTCCCCCACAATATAACCCTTGCTTTCACTGTGTTTGATGTCGGTATAATTTGTTAAGGGGAATGGGAAAAACAAATAGTTTAAATAGTGATACAGGTGGACCCATTGCAACAATGAGATGTACAAGTCTTTTTGGTGAAAAATGAACTTTACAACTTTGGTGCGGGTGTGGGGAGGTAGTGGGGAGGATTGAGTGGGAGGGGCGGGGGGAGGATGTAAAGGAATGGGATGGAAATACAAAGGAGGAGGCTACAATGCTTGATAAGAAATGTACTCATTATCTTTTCCATGTAATTGTAACCCCTCTGAACAGTACTTTCACAATAAAAAAATTAAAATGAAAAAAATAAAAATAAAATGACCAGTTATGCCGCATCCCCAACAAGGTCAATTTCCCATTGCACCATTGGGGGCGCGCACACTGGCGGTCATAGAGGTGAAAGCCTGTGCAAGGGTCGTCCTAGCATGAGTTGATGTCCCCAAATTTTTGGTGGCTAGGATGCAATCAGTGATCTCCCCATTTCGTTCAGGGGCAATGGCTTTTCTGCATTCCTGTGTGGCCCCTTCCCATATTAGGGTCTTGGTTTGTGCTTCTCGGGCTCCAGAGTGGGATAACTTCTGGGCTACTGCTTCTAGAACACTGGCCACGAAGTCAATGAAAGGCTCATTGCGGTGTTGGATGAGGGTTTTTAGTTGTTTGTTCCCTTCTTTCGAAGGGACCAAGGAGTCAACCCACAATGCACAGAGGAGTACTTGGGCAAAGTACTGCGGAGATGCCACTGCTTGTGCAATGGGAGACCCATAAACTCCCTCCCCTTTTAAGCAATCAGGGTCTGCCATGGTTGCATCATATCCTCCAGCAGTGACATTTCATGTGCTTTGTTGTTCACATTCATCATAAAAAGCAGCCTTCCATAAAAGGAAGTCCCCTGAAGATGATCCTGTGCACATAAAGTTCTTCCAATCAATGGGGCAACTCAGATCAATGCTAATGGTTTCGAGCATCTGTTGAGCATATGGGGAGTGCAACCCATCTTCCTTAAAAGCGGTCCAATTTTTGTCAAGCACTTTTGGGCCATGGGGGTACCATTGGTTAGGTGGTGCATTGGTTCGGTGGATGTTTACCGGGAACACGAACTGGGGTTCAACCCTAGGCTTGGCTGCCATTGCCATGGTAGTTGTGGGGCCCGCAAACAACTGTTGTATTATAGGGGGAACAACGGGTTTTCTTTCTTGGGCAAAGTTGGATATGAAGGCCCAAGGATACAAAGTTCCCTGAGGGGAGTTCCCAGGCTAGCCAAATGGCCAAAAGAAGTGCTTGGGCAGGTTTCCTGGGACCCATAGTGTGGGAGAGGGGTTTTTCAAGCATAGCTGGCTGACCCTCTGGGTCACATGATGGTGGCAGTTGTTGGTCATCTGCATTCTTACTGGAAGATGGGAGTGCCTGAGCAGCTTCACCATTTTCTGTATGCTGTTTCTTTTTGCAGTGAGACCTTAAATGCCTTCAGAGTTTCCCCTTCTTCTCTCCCCGATAGACAGGCTTGAATGGCTATTACAATGGGGTAAATTTTAGGGGTAGCTCAGCACCTTCTCAGATTTCTTTTTTATGAGCCGCCTGAAAGAGCAGGTCCAGCTGTCTGGATCCCAAAAGGCCCCGGAGTCAATCCAGGGACACAATTCATTTACTATTTCCCATATTAAACTAGCTTCCTTTTGTGATACTTTTAACCGCCTACTCTGAAGCAGGGCAACAAGCGCTCGTAATTGAGGCTCTCGTGCTGCAGGGGGAAGGTTGCCCATGGAAGCACTTACCTTGCATTAGACCATCCATCTGCCGAAAACACTTGAGCCCCAAGTTGGGCGCCACTTATAGGGCTAGATGTACTGCAGGGAGTAAGCATGAATGATGCCCACAAGCAACACACACCGGGAGAATAAGCTTAAGCAAGTCTCATTTATTCTTGTGCAAGTGGGGGGGATTTTACACCCCAGCTTCCCCAATCTCCTGAGTCCTTCTGGGACAATCACTTAGCGGGGAGTTGATGTAAGGCACTTGTGACAGGCACTGTTTGGTGAAAGGCACTGATTGGTCCCCCTGGGGGCATGCAGGGAGCTTGGACAGCTCATGGCTGTCAAGCTAGGCAGACGTTCCTGTGGGTCACATCTCTATGAGAAGGAAATATGCTTCAACTGCTACTCTAGCAGACTCAACAAGATCTGACCGGCTCTACCCAAAGGGGCTGTCTCCCCTATGGAAAAAACACATCCAAATCCCCTGCCCATAGTAACTAGGGGGTCAGGTCGTCTCAATTGATTTGTCAGGGAGGTCCTTCCACCTGACTTTCACTTAGGGCTTAGGGTTTAGTTGTCCCCAGTACTTCTGAAATCTGGATTCAGTTGCCCCTGTTGAAAAATTTAAAATGTTAATGGTAAAAAAGCTATCTGTAACTGTATATGGGGGCTAACTCCTCCTTTTTGTTTTAATAATTATAATTGCTCCTTAAGATATTGGTGATTTCTATAATTGCTTGGCCTTGGAGATTATAGGGAATTCCTGCTCCTGCATCACCAATATTCATATATATATATATATATATATATATATATATATATTTTTTGTTGGTCATGGAGCTTGAACTCTGGGGTGGGGCGCTGTCCCTCAGCTCTTCATCTCAAGGTGAGTTATCTACCACTTGAGCTACAGCGCCACTTGTGGCGTTTTCTGCTTATGTGTTGCTGAGAAATTGAATCCAGAGTCTCATGCATGCAAGGCAAGCACCCTACCACTGAGCCACCTTCCCAGCCCCTTCCTGCACCTGGGGCAGGGTGTAGGGGTCGGTTTGGGCTCCCCTGGATGGTTGGTGGGGGATTGTTGTGAACAGTCCTTCTTAAAGTACCCCTCCTGCCCACATTTAAAACAAGTCCCTCTCCCCAGTGGTCTTGGGGTTCCTTGTCCCTGGGCTGCCAGAGCCTGGGTAATAGCCTCAGTCATTGCAGATGTCTGAGCCTGTAAGGATAAAGGTAGTGATTAGGAATGATGCTGTTGTGTTCCCATATCCTGCAAGGCCACCACCCATCTGCTCAGGGAACTCTCTCTCAATCCCATGTAGGCCATGATGTGGTCTGCATTCATCCCTTCCCAGACAAGTAGCTTTACAAACTGATTTCGGAGGTCCCCTGCCAGCAGCTTGCAATTAATACTCTGTTGGAATAGGGCTATAAACTCAAGTAGAGGCTCACCAGGTTTTTGTCTCACTCCTGCTATGGGGGACTCAGTGGGCCCATCATCCAGTTTGTACCACACGGCAAGTCCTGTCTGCCTCACCTGGTCATGGCACAGGACAGGTATTGTGGACTGTTGGACCCTTTCCCCATCCCTGTTAAAACTGCATAAGGAATAGGTATTGCGGCTTGAACCTGCCAGTTATTCTCCGCCCACAATCTGCATGGCTCCTTAAAGAAAGCACACCATTTAATAAACTGAGAACTGGTGAAGACGGCTTTGGCCACATCCAGCCAGTCCTTAGGGACACATGGGTGATAAGCAATGTCCTCTAATTGGGTATGGGCCTAAGGAGAGTTCAGGACATTCACCCCCACCACCTTGCAGATCTCTTTAAGATCCTTAGCTTCCCATGGATAAGATTCCAAGGGCCTGTTAGCTCCTGGTGAATGATTGACTGGATATGTTGGGGAAGTGAATCCCGTGGCCCAGGTTCTGGGCTCCCAGGTGGGACTTCCTTTACAGGGCAGGCCACCGAGTAGGTTTCTTCTGCAGCCCTCAGCCCCTCCATGGAAGGTCGGTATGGGTCTGGGTCTTGCAGGTCCTTCTCACAGGTCTACTAAGGCACAACCTCTGGCCCAATCAGGGGAATAGGGTGGAAGCCTAGGAAAGTCAGGGCGCCCAAGTCAGAGGGGGTAACCTTCACCCTTGTTTTGACTTCCACTGTGCATGTTTCAGTGCATTCTGAGTCGAATTTGACCCATTCCTTTACCTTCTTACTTCCCAAGTCCTGCTTTACTCCCTCTAGGCTTAATGTTGCCTCCTCCTCCTTCTTCTGTGAAATAGCATTACCCATACTAAGCGTTTTACTTACCCTGAGAGACCACTTAGCCTCAGCCGGTATATTTTCCTTTCTTGCCCGAGTTGGGCTCCTGATGTCGGGTCTTCATCCCATGATAGATGGACGGGGTCTGAGGAAAGTTAAGTGCTCCTCTTGCCCGTCCCCCAGCTTCCCTTAACCCAGGAGACAATCAGACACAGCAGGGAGTCAAGTCAAGCAGGAACTCGTTTATTAACACACAGCAAGCATTTTTTAAAAGCAAAAAAGACCGGGTGGCATGGGGAGGAAAAGGAACCAACTAATCACTGTAACAGTCACACCCTATCATGCACCTAAGCTTCCAGGAGCTATTTACCCACTGAATATAAACAAATCGGACTCTGCCTACTCAACTCCCTCTCAGCACCATCTTTGCTGCGCACTTGCCCCACAATTAATATTATTTTATCTATCATAGATATTCAGGAGATCTGAATATCTGAATATTAAGATCTGAAGATTATGGTTCAAAGCTCACCCAGGAAAGAAGATTCCTTAGATTCTTATCTCCAGTAAACTGCTCAGGAAAAGCCAAAAAAAAGTGGCATTGAATTTCAAGTGGAAGAGGTGTAGCCTTGAGCAAAAACAGGATCAGGGACAGTGCCCAGACCCAGAGGTCAAGCCCTAGGACAAACTAAACAACAAAAACCAAATAAAAACAAACCTCAAATCTAGCATTTTTCTAATTGTATACAGAGGTCCGTAATTAAGGAAATTTCTTCCTGTGTTATGTATAGGTAGAAGAAAAAAAGATGTAACACAATTACTCTCTTCACACCATGTTACATCAATGTCTCCAAAAATTGCTTTTTCTAAATTTATAAATTAATAGCATCCATTTGTTGGCAACTGTGTAGATTATTCACATTATCATGATATACATGAACAGTTGATATTATCTATTAAGTTCTAATTATACCTCAATTGAAAGAATATTCCAGGCAAATAGAATGTCAGAATCATTTGTGCATTTCTAAATTAAACCTTCTACTTGAAGGTATTTTGCAGTATCCTATCGAATATGAAATTACAAACAAAAAATAATTATTTTAAATGTAAATTCTAATTTAGCCAGGTCTACAAAGTCCTACATTAGATGAGCTTTGCCATTTCTCCAGGCTTAAGTTTTTGTAATCCTTCATCATTTCTTTGGAATCCAACAGAATGATGCTTACTTTCTCAAATTTTTAGTTGGGAATCATGAGCCATTTTGCATTTAGGCATTTTCTGAAATTAAGAGAGCATTTAAAACACAACTGAGGATGATATATGAGTTGCATTTCAATAGGAAACTTGACTTCTCAAAACATAGTGACAAAATTAGCCCAAACTTCAAACTGTATATTTCTTTCTTGTTGTTTGACTTGTTTTATTGAGAGAAAATTATACTACCTGTTCCAGGGAAGATATCGTTACATAATTCCATTCTCTAATCTCCTGTCTTAGTCTGAGTTCTAAATTTCTAGTCTTGTATCACATTGCCCTGCCATAGTGTGATGGTTTATTTAATCTAGAAACAGGCTAGCAATTCTGAACTTCTCTGATAATCTTATCCACTAGACTAAGTGCTTAAACTGCTTATGTACAATTTTCAAAGACGTTCTAACATTTGACCGAGGTTATGAACATTTTCAGGTGCACCTGCAGGGGTCTCTGTTTCGATCCTCCATGGATCTGATCACCTTAATAATAATTAGTTGACTATCTTATTATCTCTGGTCCCTACCTATGTAATATTCTCAACCTTTTTTGGGGAAAGTTCACTTGAGGAATTTCTAATATTAAAAATTATCACTTGTTCTAGTCTTACTCAGGATATATTTTCTGACTTTTCTACATATTCTGAACGTTGTTTCTTATGTGTGTTTACACATATAAGTGCCTCTGTGTGTATATGCATGCTTGTATGTGTGTATGAAAAAACCTCAAGCTCTTATTCAGCAATCTTGCTCATAACTAGTATTCAATTACTTGAGCCATTTTTCCAATGCAGCTTTTGGCTGGTTAATTTTAGATAATGTTGCAAAGACTGTTCTGCCTAGGCTTGATGCAACCTGAACTTCCCAGACTTCCTTATATTCTTATGTTTTATCTTTCCAAGAGTATCGACTTTTAAACTTGAAACATTTTTGCGAGTGTAAAGTCATTTTGCAATTATTTTCTCTGCTTGGGAAGATTACTATTGACTTTGTCGTTCCTTTTGAGGAAACTTAACGTCATATTTACACCTGTTCTGTTTATCGTGCAATGAACTCTGATCCTGGGTGCTGTCCCTCAGCTCTTCAGCTCAAGTCCAGTGCTCTACCACTTGAGTTACAACACCACTTCCGGATTTCTGGTGGTTAATTGAACATAAGGGTCTCATGGATTTTCCTGACCAGGCTGGCTTTGAACCACAATCCTCTGGTCTCAACCTCCTGAGTAGCTTGCATTACAGGCATGAGCCACCAGCACCTGGCTCATATTTGCACTTATGTGCACTTAATGACACTATGTAGACAAAGAATGGAAATCTGAATCAAATGATGTGACATTGCAGCTTTTCAGAAAAATTGAGGTAGCAATAAATATGTCCTCTTTTTCCATGTGGTTACATTAATGACTCATGAGCTATGGGACTCTTACATTAGCATCGTCTGATGTCTGCATATGTGGATTTAGTATCAGAAATTGTTCATAGAGAAATAGAGAAAGACTGAGATTTTTAGAAAGCAAAGGAGATCAGGTATGAAAGAGCAGCATAGAAGGATATACAACTTATCACACAGAGATTAAGAAGAGCCTAAGTGATTAGAATAATAAAAGCAATGAGGAATAAACCTAGTTTATAATTAGTTTATAATTCAATAACCAAAAATGGTTCCCTAGAACGGTTTCTGCTATACCTTAGTTACTATAATTTATTCCTTCCATCTGGAGTTATTCCTTCTCTTCTGTCACAAATGTTAACTAGCATCTGCATTTTTGGTGCCATGACTGGTCACAAAGATCTCCAAATCTCACTTAGATTACCTTTCCCTTTCTGATTAACACTGACCACACAAAATCCTAGAATCTTTCAATTTCCAGAATTAAACTTCACCTGACATCCAAGCACATTCCTGGCATTAATTGGCATGACCTATGAACAAAACTTTTTTTTATTCAACACAGCATTCTAATATAAGTAAAGTACATGAATTAAGAACTATTGTTAGGTATCACTTGGAAGCAGCAATAATATATTCCAAGTATGGGTTCTTTATTTTGCATTTACTAGCTAAATGACTCTTTTGCCTGTCCTGGGGCTTGCACTCAGGGACCGTAAACTGTTCTTAAGCTAGATGTCTACCACTTGAGGAAAAGCACCACTTCCAGTGTTTCTTTTTCTGTTTATGTGGTGCTGAGGAATTGAACCCAGGGTTTCATGCAATGAAGCCATAATCCCCGAGCCCTAAATGACTTTTTTCATATTAATAATTTTTGCGTGAAAATACAATACAGATGGGTTACAATTACATGAGCAAGGTAATGAGTACATTTCTTATCAAGTATTGTTGCCTCCTCCTTTGTTTCCCCTTACCATCCCTGCCCACCGATCCCCCCATCCCCCCACAAAGTTGTAAAGTTCCCTTTTTGACATAACGTCTTGTTCCAATGGGACTTTCTTAAGATGGTATTACTTTTTCCTTCTGTTAATATGTATTATAATTTAGGTCAGGTGGTAGGAAAGGAAGTGGAAAACAATACTACGTCCAATAAAGCTGACATCCTATTACATCACTAAGGAAGTAGTGATAAGATCTGCAGGACTCATAGGTTGTTGCATGTGACATTATTATGTAAAACACTATTAATGATCATCTCAGACATCCATAACATTCTGCTTCCATTTTGAAGGTCAAGAGCCAAATATCTATGCCTGTTATTGATTGGGTGTGTTTCCTAGGAAGGAAGAAGGAGGATGTGGTAGGTGATGATGGAAAAATATGTATATTAGCTCCCTGTCCAAATTTTTTGCAGTTTATTTCTTTTTCTTTTTTTATATTATTTTTTATTGTGAAAATACTCTACAGATGGGTTACAATTACATGGGCAAGATAATAAGTACCTTTCTAATCAATCCTAGCCTCCTCCTTTGTTTCCCCTTCCCATCCCTTCCCAACCTCCCCCTGCCCCCCTAATCTTCCCTGCTACCCCCCCCCCACCAAAGTTGTAAAGTTCATTTTTCGACATAACGACTTGTACATCTCATTTTTGCAATGGGTCCACCTAATTTAAGTTAAATAATACATAATTTGTAAAGTGAAAGTAATTTATGGTTTCATTGACTGTTTTAAGAAAACAATTATGACTTTTGTTTTCAATTATATTTCTGTGGTAATGTGTAATATTCATGATTTAACTGGTAAAATTGATAACAGTTATATTATATCAAGTTGATTCAAACTTGTATTTGAAAATTGCACACTTAACACAAATATACTTCCACTTCCCTCTACCACATAATTAAAATAATAGTAAAGCAAAGATTGGTGTTAGCCATTCATATGTACAATCCTAGAACTCAGGGGGCTGAGACCTGAATATTTTAGTTCAATGTCATTCCAAAAATACAAAAATGTGAAAACTTATCTCCAATTATGCAGCAAGAAGCAGAAGGTGAGCATGTGACTCAAGGATAGAGTGTCATCAGCCATGACCAAAAAATACAAGGGAGACCATTAAACATCGAGTTCAAGCCCTAAAAATGACATATACACACAAGACAACAACAAAATGTACTATGATTATCAATAATGAAGACAAAATAGTAAAAAAGATCATGAGAAATGTGTAAACATCTGGAAGAAATAAATCATTTGACAGAATTTTGATTCATAAGAGGGAAAAGTCACAGTGTCATTTGTACAATCTCATTGTAGTCATTTGTGTTGAAACCTGTCTACTGGGTAATATGTGAAAGAGTAGATTGGATTACCTGACACAGGAGAAATTGCCTGTGACTATATACCATCCCACTCTGCAAAAATTTAAAATCATGCTTGTTAATTTAAATAAAACATTGTTAGAGATTGTTTTGTCCACATAGACTGCGGTCCTTATTTTGAGGCTTCAGACCAGTGCTTTTGTTTATAACCACTCCTGTTTTACTCCCCTTCCCTTGGGCAGCTATACCTTACTTAACTGGCACCAAGCCAAGTCTTTGAACTAGACACCCGTGCCTTAATCCCTCCCTTTCTCCAGCTACAACCTATTTCACATACTATCTCTATCTTAGCATTAGTTGTTTTCTGACTAATCCCCATAAGAAAATACTTATATTCATGTAAATCCAGAATAATTAACCTAGTTAGAAAAGGGAGAAAGGGTTTACCATTGGCTGAGGCTCTCATCTGTAGGTTTGCTCCCTAATACATCTGTGCTACACTATCTCTTTTTTTCATGGCTTTTGAGTCTGACAAATGATTGATTTGGTTTGATTAATCCCATTTATCCAGACTTACTTTGGAAATTTTGACCTATGGCAAGGAGACCTCATGTTTCCGCTAACTCTTCCTGTAAGATTCCTAAGGCATCTGGATTTACTTTGAGCTCTTCAATCCATTTGGAATTGATTCTGGTGCAGGAGGATATAAAATGATCTAATTTAAGTTTTCTGTGGGAGAGAAAATATAAGATGAAAAGTAGAATAGCGAACTATTGAAGAATTCATAAACAATTTTCAAAACTATACAAGAGAGCTTGGGTACAGCTAAGTTGTAGAACTAGACTAATATATACAAAGTCATGATTTCAATCTCCAAACTTAAAGGTCTAATAATAAGTTAATAAATAGTAATAATACAATATTTACCTGAAATAAATGCTTTTATATTAGAGAGGCCTGAATCCTAAAACAATAAACAAAATACTCTCAATTCTTGTATACAATGAAATGAAACCACGAATGAAGAACAAATAGTTCCTTTTTTATCCTTTCCTTTCATTTTCTGTTTTCTTCTTTTCTTTTTCCTTTGGCACTACTGGTGCTTGAAGGTGCTAAGGCTCTAACCACTTTAGATTATTTTTCAGGTCAAGCCTCCCTTGAGCAATGATCTCTTACCTGTGGTTTCCACATAGTGAGATAACAGGAAAATTACACTATATCTGGCTTTCTTTGTTTTTGTAGTTTTTTTACAATTTTTTTTTGTTAAAACTGGTCATGATATCATTCTTATAAATCTCTGCCTCCTAATTAGCAAGGTTGAGTGTCACCAGTATCAAATAACCAATTGCTCCACATGTTTAATTGGGACAACTAATAGATTTTTTGCTAGCTGCCAGTGGCTCACACCAGCAATCCTAGCTACTCAGGAAACTGAGGTCTGAAGATTGTGGGATAAAATTAGGCCAGGATAGAAAGTCCATGAGATTCTTACCTCCAATTAACTACGATAAAGTTGGAAGTGGTACTGTAGCTCAAGTGGTAGAGTGCTAACAGTTAGCATAGCAGCTCAGGGACAGCACTCAGGCAACAGAACAAACACACACACAAACACATACAAAGATAGATGCTTCTAGTTCCTGGCCATGTTCTTTTTTATAATGCTTCTTTTGGTGAAGATTTTGTAAGTCAAATAATCTTGATGCAAAGTAATAGCTATGCTGTCTTGGGCATGTAGTCCTCAGCTTCATCTTCCTTGCTTGTACAATGAAGAAATTTCTTTGCCAAACTGGTGCAGTGGGAGAATTCAGTCATAATATTCAATGAACATGTGTGAAAATGTGACCACGTAAATGGAGGGGGTGGGGTTGGGTGAGATAGAGAAGAATGATCAAATTAATGACATCGATCAAGATGTACTCACAAACCGACATATTAAATTAAAACTCCTTTTTACACTATTTTTGTATATTTTGTAAGTAGAAAAAAATGAAACCAGTGCTTCAGTGCAATCCACACATCTTAGGTATAGATTGCTCAAAGCTGTTTCCTTTAAAAAATACAGGACAGAGAAGAGTGGAACAAATCATTTCCAGAATAAAACTGATCAACTCTACCCCAAAGTTAACATCAATAATGATGTTGACCATACACCTTTGATTTCATGGACTGAGAATACATTTCCACCTATCCCCCAATCCTGGGTTTAAATTCTGGGTCAAGATTCTGTCTCCCCCACCCACTCATAGCTAATGCTCTAACATTTGAGCCACAGATTCAATTCGGGCTCTTTTTGTTTAATTGGAGATGAGTCTCATGGATTTTCCTGCCCAGACTGACTTCAAATCATAATCCTCAGATCTCAGGCTCGGAATATAGGTGTCAGCCATCAGTACCCAGCTTGAGAACTCACTTTTCTACTCTAATTCTCCTCCCTGAAACCTCATAGCCACAATCTTGGGAGAAAAGATTCAGAGAGCCACCAATTTAAAAACATTCTATAGAATGCCCTGTCCCATACACCTAAAAAGGGAGAAATGCTATCTCTCTCCCTTTGATGAAACAATAGATGTTAGATTATTATATGATGATAATAGTAGATATTATTATAGTGCTCTCAATATCTATTCATATCCCCATTAATACCAGGCTTGGTTGTAGAACTTACTTTGACAAATGACATGTGAGAAGTGATGGCATGTGTCTTTTCTGAGCTTTAGCCCTGTGGTTTTCACTCTTTGCATCCCCTGGGAACCTCCAGCATTCAGTCTGGTTCCCAGAATGGACACCATGCTGAGTGGAAGTGGATCTGGAATAGGCTTTGTAGCATAAGATAGAGTAATCAAAATTGTAAGGTATTGCATCCTTCGGGTTGGTTTCCCCAGTAAAATTAAGCTCACATTGAGGTCCCAGCTCTAGGTAGTCTAGGTCTCTTTCTCTCTATTCCCTCCCACTTCCTTCTCATTCTTCCTGAATATTTCCTTTTTCTCCTCAGGTGACACCAATTCGTGAGTCTCCTTATCCTAGAAATTTGTTTTAGGGTTAAACATTGTGGCTTTCTGTTTTACATTTTCTCTTAAGTGTTTCTTCACTTTTCTCTTTCTGGAATTTTCAGCCAGAAGCTCCCAAGTGTGATGGATCTTCAGATAAAAACCCTCTGCCAGGGCTGGGAAGGTGGCAGAGTGGTAGAGTGCTTGCATTGCAAGCATAAGGCCCTAGGTTCGATTCTTCAGCCCCACATAAGCAGTAAAAGCTGGACGAGACACTGTGCCTTAAGTGGGATAGTGTTAAACTTGTGCTGAAGAGTTGAGGGACAGTGCCCAGACCAAGATTTCAAGCTCCAAAACCTACCAAAAAATTTTTTTATATGAAGTAAGCCAGGCCCAAAGAAGCATAGGTCTCATGGTTTCTCTTATTTTCAATAACTAGTACATGTCTGAAACAAGCAGAAACTGTCAGATAAGTTGATGTTAGGCGAAATGAACTCCAAGATAAGAATTCAATGTTTTTCTTTCTTATGATTGTTTCTATCATATTTATAAGATGATTTCTTTGTTGCTTTTTATGTCCCTCCCCCACGGTATGCCCCCTGTGTTCACTGCACATGATATTGGCATACTTTGTGCAGGGGAAGTGAAAAACCAAATTGTTTAAATTGAGGTACAGGTGGATCCATTGCAACAATGAGATGAGCAGGACGTTATTTTGAAAAACGAAGTTTACAACTTTAGTGGGAGGTGGGTCTGAGGAGGGACCACTGGGAAGGGGTGGTGAATTGGGAAGGAATGGGAAGGGGAATCAAAGGAGGAGGCCACAATGCCTGATAAGATATGTACTCATTACCTTGCCCATGTAATTGTAACCCCTCTGTATGGTATTTACACAATTACAAAAAATAAATTCCTCTGTCATATCTGCCTTGCTTGCTTTCACTCCCCTCATGTTGGCATACTAGGAGGCCAGAATAACATGAAGCTCCAGAAACATTTTGGATACAAAAAGAAACCACCGCATGGGAAGTGAGGGGTGTATTACAAGAGATTGGGAACTGAACACAGGTAGAAGGAATCATAGCTTCAGCCTCAGCTGTCTTCTGAATCATTGCCCAGTTACCAGCTGTAAGCCTTTGCTCCAAAATCTATGTGGCGAATTCTGCAATTCTTACTGTATCATCCACACACACAGACTTAGTTAGTCATCCAGCATGACATAAAATATACATTTCTTAAATCAGAGAAATCTGTACCGGAGAAAATGTGCAGAAAGAACTTCATTTAATCAGGTTCACTTTATTTTTACAGGCTTATAATTTGACTGAGAGAACATATCAAATTCTCTTAGCCTTCACAAAATCAAAATATCCAAGCAATACACCACTGTAATGAAAAAAAAATCTTTTTACTAAAGTGAGTATTTGGAATGGGAAAAAATCAAATATTATAAAACTTAAAAATTGATCAAATACCAAAAGACAAAGAAAGACACTGATCAAGAACGAAATACCAATATGTTTAGTAAATAAATAAAATGTTTGAGATTCTTATCCACATAGGAAATACATAGGAAAATAAATAGGAAAGTCACTGAGATCCCATCTTACACACCAGAAGAGTTATCACCACGCAAACAAAAAAAAAAAAAAACTGCTGGAGAGTTTGAAATAAATCAGGAACTGTGTTTGATGGTGTGGAATTGTAAACTAGTGAAACCCATATGGAGATCATAATGGAAGTTTACACGATACAAAAAAGACAAATATCTTGAAGACCATTATTGCAACTTGGATACATACTGAAAGAATATAAATCAATATGAACATATATGTTCATGGCAGCAATATTCATAGAAATCAAGCTGTGTAATCAACCTGGATGTTCCATAAAGAGGGAATAAAGAAAATGCACATTTCATAGCTATGAACATGTTTTAGTATATAAGAGAAGTGGATGTTTCTACTATATCATTGCTAAATATTTTTGGATAGATACCTAATCTTAATTTCACTGGTTTTGTGGCATTGTGTTTTTTCTTTAATGAAGGATTTCCATATTGATTTCAGAGCAGATACAATAGGATGAAAATATCATATAAAATGTGCATATTAGATAAAAATTTATATTTATAAATGAACACATACAGATCATCATATAGAGTTTATAATTTGAAGCAATTTTAAGAAGGCAACAGTAGGGGGAAAAGACAATGTAAGAAGCTTAATAACAAATATACAGATATGGAAAAATACAAAAAAGTTGCAACTAATTAGTGCTAACAGTAACTAAACATTTTCCTCAGGTTTTAAAATGAAACTATTAAAATAATACTTAATAACATCAAATATATATGGCATGGAAGAAAATATAGCATAGACATATTTTCCCAAAAAATTTGTTTTATATTATAACAAATGGATTAAAACAAAATGTAATTACATGTCTGAAGATGATAACACTTTCAAGTGTCATTGATTGAATCCAGCAAAGGAAAGTAACCGACAAGTACAGGGTAAGAACAACCTGGGTTATGGAAGAAGATACTCAGTAGAACATTGTGAGGAAACAATGTGCGCCTTTTTCCTCATCAAATTAGTACAGCTAGATTTTGAGAGAACACTTGTAATGTAGTCAGAGCCGTGGAGTTACTAATTTAGGTAATAATTTATTAATTTTATTCCTGAATCCTGTGATGTGATTCCCAAATGATGTGGGTGATCCTAGATTTTCTTTATTTTATTTTATTTTATTTGTGAACATACTGTACAGAGGGGTTACAATTACATGGGCAGGATAATGCATACATTTCTTACCAAGCATTGCAGCTTCCTCCTTTGTTTACCCTTCACATCCCTTCCCAGCCTCCCCACTCCCCCTACCTAATCCTCATCACCCCCCCCCACCCCGCACCGACGTTGTAAAGCTCGTTTTCGACATGACAACTTGTACTTCTCATTGATGCAACAGGTCCACCTGTATGCTTAAACGACTTGTTTTTCCCCATCCCCTCCACAAGTTATACTGACATCAAATATAGTGAAAGCAGGGGTTATACTGTGGGGGAGGGACATACAAAGCAACAAAGAAATAATCTTATAAATGCGTTAGAAACACATGCATGAAAGAAAAAAACGTAAAAATACAAATCTAAGGGTTCATTTTCCTAACATCACATTATCTGACATTTTCCGCTTCACTTATACATATACTAGATATTGCAAATAAGGGAAACCATGGGGCCTATGTTTCTTTGGGCCTGGCTTACTTAACTTAATACAATTTTTTCCAAGTTTTTCCATTTCCTAACAAATGGGGCAATGTCATTCTTTCTGATGGAGGCATACAATTCCATTGTGTATATATACCATATTTTCTTGATCCATTCATCTACTGAGGGGCATCTGGGTTGGTTCCATATCATAGCTATGGTAAATAATGCTGCAATAAACATAGTTGTGCTGGTAGCTTTAGTGTGGTCTTGTTTGTAAACATTTGGGTAAATGCCCAAAAGTGGGATTGCTGGGTCATAGGGGAGATTTATGTGAAGTCTTTTGAGGAACCTCCACACTGCTTTCCAAAGAGGTTGAACAAGTTTACATTCCCACCAACAATGAAGTAAGGTTCCTTTCTGTCCACATCCCCTCCAGCATCTGTTGTTGTTAGAGTTCTTGATTTTTGCCATTCTAACTGGAGTGAGGTGGCATCTCAATGTTGTTTTGATTTGCATTTCTTTTATGGCTAGGGAGGTTGAGCATTTCTTCATGTGTCTATTGGCCATCCTTCTTTCTTCTTCAGAGAAGTTTCTCTTTATGTCTTTAGCCCACTTATTTATTGGGCAGTTGTTTCTTTGAGGATTTGTTCTTGGGGGATTTAATTTTTTGAGTTCCAAGTATATTTTGGATATGAGACACTTGTCCATTGTATGGCTAGTGAAGATTTTCTACCAATCCGTAGGCTTTCTATTGATCTTGCTAGCTATGTCCTTTGCCATGCAGAAGCTCTGCAAATTCATGCAATCCCATTTGTCCAACCTTTCTTTGATTTGTTGTGTTTCCGGGTCTCTATTCAGAAAATTTCGGCCTGAGCCAAGGACACCTAGGGTTTCTCCTATTCCATCCTGTAATGTTTTCAGAGTGTCTGCTTTGACTCCGAGGTCTTTGATCCTTTTGCAGTTGATTCTGTTGCAGGGTGATATATAAGGGTCGAGCTTTAGTTTTCTACAAGTAGTTAACCAATTTTGCCAGCACCATTTACTGAAGAGGCTGTCTTTCTTCCATTCTATTGTTTTAACTCCCTTCTCAAAGATTCTATTCCATTGATCCTGAGGTCTGTTCTTATGCCAATACCAAGCTGTTTTGATTACTATGGCTTTATAGTAGAGTTTGAAATTTGGCATTGATATTCCTCCAGCAGTGTTCTTTCCGTTGAGGAGCGTTTTTGCTATTCGGGTTCTTTTATTGTTCTATATGAATTTTTGGATTGCCTCTTCTATTTCCTTGAAGAATGAGGTTGGAATTTTCATAGGTATCGCGTTGAATTTGTAGATAGCCTTGGGAAGTATTGCCATTTTCACGATGTTAATCTTTCCAATCCAGGAGCATGGGAGGTTTTGCCATTTTTTAAGTTCTCTGTTGATTTCCTTTTTCAAAATTTTAAATTTTTCATCATAGAGGTCCTTCACTTCTTTGGTTAAGTTAATTCCTAGGTATTTTATTTTTGTTGGCCTTTTACAAATGGAGTTGCTTTCCTAATTTCAGCCACACTTTTCTCATTGTTGGCATACAGAAAAGCCATTGATTTTTAGGGGTTAATTTTATAACCTGCTCATTTGCCAAAGTTTTGAATCAGATTGAGTAATTTGGGAGTGGACTCTATTGGATTCATTAAATACAAGATCATGTCATCTGCAAAGAGGGAGAGTTTTATTTCTTCTTTCCCAATTTGGATCCCCTTTATGTCTGCATCTTGCCTTATTGCTGTAGCTAGGCATTCTAATACTAGATTGAAGAGAAGTGGAGAGTGTGGACATCCTTGTCTTGTTCCTGAATTAAGAGGAAATGGATTTAGTTTTTCACCATTAAGTATAATGCTGACTGTACGTTTGTCATATACAGCCTTTATTGTATTGAGGAATGTTCCATGGATTCCTAGTTTTTCCAAAACCTTCATCATACAGGGGTGTTGGATCTTGTCGAATGCTTTTTCTGCATCTATTGAGATAACCATGTGGTTCTTATCCTGGCTCCTCTTGATGTGATGAATAATATTAATTGATTTGCTTATATTGAACCAGCTTTGCATCCCTGAAATGAATCCTGTTTGATCGTGGTGTATGATTTTTTGGATGAATTGTTGATATTGATTGGCCAAAATTTTCTTGAGAAGTTTTGCATCTATGTTCATCAAAGAAATGGGTCTATAGTTCTCTTTCTTTAATGAGTCCCTGCCTGCTTTGGAGATGAGGGTTATGATGGCTTCATTAAATGTGTTCGGTAGTGAACTTTCTCTTTCAATTTCGTTGAAGAGTTGAAGGAGTATTAGTGTGAGCTCTGCTTTATAGGCCTTGTAAAATGCCACTGTAAAACCATTTGCTCCTGGACTTTTCTTAGCTCACAGGTCTCTTATTGCTCTTTCTATTTCAATGCTTGATATGGGCCTTTTAATATGGTTTAAATCATGTTGGTTTAGTTTTTGCATGTCAATATTTGCTAGGAAAAGCTCCATTTCTGTCAAGTTCTCAAACTTACTAGCATAAAGTTTTGAGAAGTATTCCCATATAATGTTCTGAATCTTGGTTGTTTCCGTGGTTATGTTTCCATTCTCATCTCTGAGTTTAATTATTTGGGTGTGTTCTCTTCGTTTTCTGATAAGATTGCTAAGGGTCTGTCAATTTTGTTAATTTTTTGGATGAACAAACTCTTTGTTTTGTTGATTCTTTCTATAGTTTTTTGGGATTCTAATTCATTTAATTCTGATTTGATTTTAATTATTTCTTTCCATCTACTGGATTGGGGTTTATCTTGCTGCTCTTTTTCAAGGAGGTTTAGATGTGTCATTAAATTGTTAATTTCAGATCTCTCCAATTTGTTGATGTAGGAGCTCAGAGCCATAAACTTGCCTCTGAGTACTGCCTTTGCTGTGTCCCAGAGGAGCTGGTAATTTGTGTATTCATTTTTGTTGAATAGCATGAACATTTGAATTTCCTTTCTAATCTCTTCCATGACCCACTCATGATTCAACAGTGTGTTGTTCAGCCTCCATGTGATAACGGACTTTCTTTGGTGACTTTTGGTGTCGAGTTCTAATTTTATTCCTTTGTGGTCAGAGAGAATGCAAGGTATAATTTCAATGTTTCTGAATTTAGACAACTTTGCTGTGTGGCCTAAAATGTGGTCTATTTTAGAAAATATTCCATTTACTGGTGAGAAAAAAGTGTATTCTGATGCTGCTGGGTGAAATGTTCGGTGGATGTGTGTTAAGTCTAGTTGATCTATGCAGCTGTTTAGATCTGAGGTTTCTCTGTTGAGTGTTTGCCGAGTTGATCTATCTAGAGGGGAGAGTTGTGTGTTAAAATCCCCAACAATTAATGTTTTTGGATCTATAAGGGATTTGAGAGAAAGCAGGATTTCTTGCATAAATTTGGGTGCTCCATTGTTTGGCGAATTGATATTTAGAATTGTAATATCCTCCTGAAGGAGAAATCCCTTAATTAGTATGTAGCAACCTTCTTTATCTCTTCTCATGAATTTTAATTTGAAGTCTATTATATCTGATATTAGAATTGCAACTCCCGCCTGTTTTGGGGGTCTGTTTGCTTGGTAGATTTTGTTCCAGCCTTTAACATTGAAAATGAGGGTGTTTTTAGGGGCAAGATGTGACTGCTGAAGGCAGCAGATAGAAGGATCTTGCTTTTTAATCCAACTAGACAGTCTATGTAGCTTAATTGGGGAGTTCAGTGCGTTAACGTTAAGAGATAGGACTGAGAGGTATTTGGGAGTTTCTGCCATGTTATGCATCTTCTTGGGGGCTGCGAAAACTGGGTTCTTCCTATGGTTCTTGGATTCTCAGTTTGGGTACAGTTTCTTGGCCTTTATTTTGGTCTTGTTGGTTTTCTATGTGTAGGACATCGTTAAGAATCTTTTGTAGGGCTGGTTTGGTGGAGATGTATTGTTTCAATTTTTCTTGGAAATGGAAGATTTTTATTTGGCCTTCAATTATGAAGGTGAGTTTAGCTGGGTACAGTATTCTTGGTTGATAGTTGTTTGTTTATAGGGCATGGCATACATCATTCCAGGCTCTTCTTGCTTTGATTGTCTCTGCTGAGAAATCTGAGGTGATTCTAATTGGTTTCCCTAATCTTTTCTCCTTGACTGCTTTAAGGATCTTTTCCTTGGTCTTAGTTGATCCTGTGTGGATTATAATGTGACTGTGGGATGTCCTATTTTGGTCTTGTCTATTTGGGGTTCTAAAAGCTTCTTGTATCTCAACAGGCCTATCTTTTTGTATGTTTCGGAAGTTCTCTGCTAGGATCCTGTTAAACAATTTTCCTAGACAATTAACTTCTGTTTCTAGGTGCTCCTCTAAACCTATTATCCTTAGATTAGTCCTTCTGATGGTGTCTTCCAGGTGTTGGATAGATCTATCATATTTCTTGGTCTTGTCTTGGATGGTTGTATGTTCTTTCTCTATAATATCTTGGCTGTCTTCAATCCCTGAAATTCGATCTTCTGCATGGTCTAACCTGCTGTCAAGACTTTATACTTTGTTTTTTATCTCTTTCCCTTCTAATTGGTCAGCTTTGATGGCTTCAAATTCTTTGTTGAAAGTCTGTTTTAGATCTTGTATGAATTTCTTGGCCTCCTTAATTTTGTGTTCATTGCTTATTCTCAAATCACTTGGTTATAATTTCTTTGAACTCCCATTCCTTCTGTTGGGTTCCATTCAGTATTCCCTTTATGGTCTCCCTGACTTCCTTCAGCTCTTTGTTAATGGCTTCCATGAATGCTTTTAGAGATCTTTGTGTATTCTCTTCCTGCTCTCTCAATTCCTGTATTACTCTTTGATTAACTTCCTCCCGTTCGTGGGATTCTTGCAATTCTCTTTGAGTGTTCTCAGCCTGCTCAAGCCATCCCTGCCTTTCTCTTTGAGTACTCTCAAGCTGCTCACACACATCCTGTATCAGTTTTTGAGTAGCTTCCTCACATTTATGACATTCCTGTATAAACTTTTGGATTGCCTCCTCTCTCTCTCCCTATCATGCTCATTCAGAGTCCTTTGTATGTTTTCTATCTTTTCATTTATCATGTTTGCCAGCAGTGTTTGTAGAGCTATTAGGAAACTCTCCTCTGGATTATTCATTATCTGTTCTGTCCCTGATTATCAAGATTGGGAATTGAGAAACCCGAATTTGCCATTTTTCTTGTGTTTTTCCAGCTTATTCTGCCCATTTGAGATGAAATTAGCACCAGTTTTGTGCTCGAACACTATCTTAAGGCAACCATCAGACAAAATCTGAATTTGTACAGTCAATAGTCTACAGATACAATCTAGTACAACAGATACATCTATTCAACATCAAAAAACTATACAAAATGGGCTTTGAACCGCAGAGAAGAATTTGGAAAACCAGAAATTATTAGGGTTAGGGAGAGATGTGGGTAAAAAATAGGAATAGATTGGTGTGGGGAGGCACAGGGAGAGTTAACTAAGTCCTAATATCAATGCAGGAAATAGGTTGGGTAGGATGAAAGTAGAGAGAGAAAAAAAAGAAGAATGGGAAAGGGAAAAGAAAAGAGACCAGAAAAAATAGAAAAGTAAAAATTAATAATATTATGGAGATGAGAAAACAACCTATGTAGAGAAGAACGTGAATATATTGAGAGAAGGAGAGGAACATAGAGGAGATGTGAAAAATTTAAAAATAAAAATGCTTAAAATATTATATAGGTATAAATAGGTAGTACTGCTATTAAGGAATTTAAGTCTCAGAGGTTTTGAACTGAGTAATAAATTTGTGGATTAAGTGTGTACACAATGGGGGATAGGGTCTACTAGTTAACTACGGGCTTATCTGAGGATGTGCAGGACAAGAGTTAAGTCACATAAAGAAGAACAAAAGACACGAAAAGGTGAAAAGGATAAGAAAGGAAGAAAAAAGATCAGTAGTTCAGTAGAGCTAAACAAAAAACAAAAAGAATTATAAAAGAAAAAAGAGAAAGAAGAAAAAAATTGAAAGAAGAATGCATATTAACGTATCCCTAAAGTAAAAATTATAAGAGGAAAAAAAAAGTTACTGGAAAATAATTTTTTTTCAAAAAAGGCAGAAATTAAAGATTAAAAAAAGTTTTAGAAAAGAAAAAAAATTTTATATAAGGTACCCAAAAAGAGGAGGAAAAGAAGAAGAAGAAGAAGAAGAAGAAGAAGAAGAAGAAGAAGAAGAAGAAGAAGAAGAAGAAGAAGAAGAAGAAGAAGAAGAAGAAGAAGAAGAAGAAGAAGAAGAAGAAGAAGAAGAAGAAGAAGAAGAAGAAGAAGAGGAAGAAGAGGAAGAAGAGGAAGAAGAGGAGGAAGAAGAAGAAGAAGAAGAAGAAGAAGAAGAAGAAGAAGAAGAAGAAGAAGAAGAAGAAGAAGAAGAAGAAGAAGAAGAAGAAGAAGAAGAAGAAGAAGAAGAAGAAGAAGAAGAAGAAGAAGAAGAAGAAGAAGAAGAAGAAGAAGAAGAAGAAGAAGAAGAAGAAGAAGGAGAAGAAGAAGAAGAAGAAGAAGAAGAAGAAGAAGAAGAACAAGGACAAGAACAAGAACAAGAACAAAAACAAGAAGAACAAGAAGAGCAAGAAGAACAAGAAGAGCAAGAAGAAGAAGAAGAAGAAGAACCAGAAGAAGAAGAAGAAGAAGAAGAAAGTTCTTTGATTTTTTTTGGGAGGGGTGGGAAAAATCCTGTATCTCCCTTGTGTCTATAACCATCCTCTTCTTGGAGCCTCTGGTCTGCTTGTGGTCCTGTGGCTTGGTTGGTTTCTTAAGTCAGTTGGTTCGAACAGGCAGAAAAATGCTCTGCTTTACACAGAATTTTGAGATCCTCCTCCCAGGATAGTTTAATGGGAGGCTGATCTGCTTTAAGAATCACAAAAGAGGGGGATGCAATGATGAGGCCAGGTTCTGGGTAGAGTTGAGGCCTTTCAACAAACAGTAGCTTTTCCCTGGGGCTATTTTGTGAAAAACTCACAGAGCCCAGCCTGGAGCCATTCTCAGGGTTTCTGTTTACTGAATTTCAATTGATTGTTGAGGCTGCTAGAGGGAGGGGCAGCCTCTGGCTCTGATTACCCAGTGAAGAAACCCACTCCTAGGGCTGGCACCCAAGCTAGGTGACTTTTCCCTGGGTGTAGCTGAGTCTGGCAGGTCACGCCGCCATTAAGTTCTTGTGACCTGCTAAATCACCCGTTTTATTCCAAGGCCTGAGTTGGAGCTAGCAGCTGGTCCGAGCTTGGTCGGTATCCAAGATGGAGATCTCCGGTACTGGGGGAGGAAAGGTGGCCTTCCCTCCTCTGCTCCCTGAGAAGGAGTGAGGACGTCGGGCTTCTACTCACACCAAGTCTTGGTTCCTGGGTCGTCTCTGGTCTGCGAACTGCAGGATGAAGATGTCCGCTCCTTGTCGGTTCTTGCTGGTGTTGAGTAGAATCCGCTCGCCCGCTGCATCAGGCTCCTTCATCCTGGACTCTCTGTGGCTCAGGTATGGTGCCCTGCTGTCGCTGCCGCCACAGCTGCCGCCACCGCGGTGGCTGCTGGCAAGTGCTCAGATGTGTCTCCTTGCCTGGATTTTCCCTCTCTGGCCTGTCTCTCTGCTCTGTGATGTCACCCTTGGTGTGATTCTTTGGCTTAGGACTGTTCACTGGAACTCTAAAACTGCTTTCTATGCGAGAGCTTGTTCAGATTCCAGCTTCTCCTCTGCCATCTTCCTGGAACTCTGATCCTAGATTTTCTGAGCCCTTTTTTCACACAGGGTTTCTAATTCCTCCCCATGCCAATGATTCATCTGCTACTCTCATTTCTCCTTGTTTCTCAACTCAACTCCTGTGACCTTTATTTTCGTGTGAAAGAGCAGAAGAAATGTGAGGATGGCCTGGTGTCTGAGGTAACATCCACTCCTGTTTGGAGGATCTGGGGAAGGACCACCACGTGGGCCTCATAATCAGATATTAATTGACCTTTTTGGAAATGGAGAAACTCACTCCCTCAAGCAGAATCTGTCATTCTTTGACTTTCTCTGAAGATATTTGGTAATAGGGAACAATTCAGAGAATGAGCTTTCCCACCACCCACCACAGCCTTGTCAGAATGAACAGGATCAAAATTAAAAGTGGCCTCAGTTCCCATAGGGCTAATCAAAAGCCAAGAGATCACACATTCCTCCTCATCAGGGACCTTCTGGTAGGAATAGAGTCTGGGCAAAGTCTAAGATGGAGATAAAATGAGACTGGGCCTAAGGAGGACACAGAAGAATGACCCTCTCTTTGACTACAGGTAAGTTGTGTAGTGAGACATGACAACTTCCTTCATATATGAAAATTCACTAGGTGAGTTATATCACTGCCAATTTGCAGGAGATCAGTGACCCCAAAGGATAAGTTGTTAAATGTTGTAACTGCCAGTTTGCTCTCTAGGCTGTTGTCTCTCCCACCCCTTCCCATGCCAGGAATGCATTGCATCTATTAGGCACGCAACTACTTGTCCTCAGTCTTAGGCAGGAATACTGTAGGCTATTCTTTTACCAACCTCTTGCATTTGAGGTTGAATAGGCCCAGGCACAGCTCATGCCAAGTGGTAGATTCAAGAAGGTGAGTATAAGTTCATATTTGTATTGAAAAATAATCATATTGAAAGAATTAAATGAAATTAATAATTGAGAGATTTAGGGTTTATAGCTACTAAATTTAAGTAATTATTACTAAAACATCTAGAATCATGGATTAGGAAGAGAACAGTTAAGTAGTTTCAATATAATTTTCAAAAAACTCCATAGCCAGAACAATTAAAGGAACTATTGGCATAGTTCCATTTACAATCTTAGGAGTGACCTTGGATTGGAGGCTTTTAGAATAATGTCTGAAAGAGAGGGACTTGCTTGGCACTGGTGGCTCACACCTGTAATCCTAGCTACCCTGGAGGCTGAGATCTGAATATTATGATTCAAAGCATGTCCAGACAGAAAAACCCAGAAGTGGTGCACGGCTCAAGTGTAGAGCACTAGCATTGAGCCCAGGGACACTGCCTAGGCCATGAGTTCAAGCTTCAGTGTCAGCAATACAATGACAACAAAACAATAACGATAAAAAGAAATAAAAGAAGGACTTAAAGATATGTGATGGAATGAGGCTGATGTGTAACTGTTTAGGGAACCTACAAGGAGACAAAATTTGGAGCCAAATAATATCTATTCATGACTAATCAAGGATGCAAACCAAATGCCAAATTCCTCTTCTCAAAAACTTGCAAACTTGGGCTGGAATGGTGGCTCATTGGTAGAATGCTTGCCTGGTATGCATGAGGCCTTGGGTTCGATTTCTCAGCACCACATAAGCTGAAAAAACCAGAAGTGGAGCTATGGCTCAAGAGTTGGAGCACTAACCTTGAGCTGAAGAGTTGAGGGACAGGGCCCAGGCCCAGAGTTCAGGCCACATGACTGGCCAAAAAATAAAAGAAAGAAACTAAACTAAACTAAACTTCCAAACGTATCTTTTCTCATAATTGAGGAGAGGTTTCTTTTACAGGAATTCTCCTTATCTAGCTCAAGGGGATTAGAACTACAGTAGAATTTTCCTGTTGAGATGTAATGTGCTTAACTGTACTGATGCTAATCATAGCTAGGAAAGTATGGACTGATACAAATAAGTGGGAGGTACACAGTACTTTTCAAAATTGAATAGATTACATATTTATTAGAAAGCTCGTAAGAAAAAATATTCAGTGTAGGATGAAAGATTTCAGAAAACTACAGTATAAATTACGTATAACCGGGTGGAGGTAGCTCATGCCTCTGATATTGGCTGATCTGGAGCCTGGTATATGAGGATCACCGTTCAAAGCCAGGTTGAGAAAAGTCCCTGCGGGACACTTATCACCAATTAATCACTGACAACTAAAATTGATCCTGTGGCTCGAAGTTGTAGAGAGCTAACCTTGAGCAAAAGACCTCAGGAGCAGTGCCCAGGCTCTTAGTTCAAATTCTGTAATAGATAATGAATAAAAATAAAAAATACATTACAGGACTGGGAAGTTGGCTCAGTGGTAGAGCGCTCCCCTTGCATGCTTAAGGCCTGGGTCCGATTCCTCAGCACCACATAAGCAGAAAAAACCCAGGTGTGGCGCTGTGGCTCAAGTGGTAGTGTACCAGCCTTGAGCTGAAGAGCTGATGAACAGTACCCAGGCCAAGAGTTCAGGCCCCACGACCGGGCCCCCCCCAATAAAATAAAATAAATTACATATATTTTTTTTACCAACTCTGTAAAAGGAAAATAGTATATGACACATGGCAACATAAGACTTCAAATTACAAAGTTCCAGGGCATTTCCTCACTCTGGACAACTAGGAGTAATCCATATCAAGAAAAAAGATAAAAGATTTATACCAAATTTCAAAATATGTTATACAAAGTAAATGCAATAAACATGCATTCCACAGTCTAGTAACATCATATAGTGTAAAGAATCTGATTAACTGATTCATGAAAACCAATACTATGCAGTTAAAACATCCAATATCTCAGGTGTCAACATAGCACAATACTTTCAATCTATGATGTCTGTTTGCATATTATCCAGCCCTATCCATTCCACAATGGCAGAAAGCTCTTCCTGAGAAAGTCCAGAGAGCTGTCTATTGTGAGTGCTCAATGTAGACCTGTTCCCATTCTCTATTATTTGGGCATGTGATAGATTGAATATCTGATAACTTGGAAAAGGCACAATTTGGGACTGGCTAAATAACTTTTTCCCATTGGAACATCTAATTTCAAGGCCACTGAAAGATTAGAGATGGTGATATTCTCTTAAAATTATGTATTCAAAGGAGACAAAGTTATTTAGGCTTTGAAAGAATTGACTAGGAAGTAAAATCCATGTGATTTTTGTTAGTTCAGTAATTCTCAAAAACATAAAATGAATTCAAGTATTTAATATATACCCATATGCGTGGATATATCCGTGTATGTATGTATATCCATGAATGTGCGTTCATCTCTTTTCTGTGTAGCAAATGGTACAAATGAAACTGTGCAATCACTACTCAAAGGCATGAATAAACAAAGAGAATGAGCATAGAACTCATATTTAGGAATCTATGGCTAGCGAACTCTCTGAAAATCTTTTACATCAGATTGCATGTGTCACTTACTGCAGTGCAGGGACAGTACGACAACAATTGGATACCAGGCAGAAGAAATGAGAAATGAGAGATACAAAGGGCACAATACTCTTTCTAATGGGTAAGTAGGATTTCCTCTGTGTGTGTGTGTGTGTGTGTGTGTGTGTGTGTGTGTGTGTGTGTGTGTGTGTGTGTGTGTGCATTACATTTTCTTGAATCATTTCTCTCTTGAGGGGTATCTGGGCTAATTCAGTACACATGGTTGTGCTGAAATATTTACTATATCCGGGTTTGTAATCTTTCAGGTAAATGCCTAGGAGTAGAGTTGCTGCATCATATGTAAGTGGCTAATCAAAACAGAGGTGAAGGGGAAAAGTACAAGAATGACCAGGAGAAAAGGTGGGAAGTGCAGAGAGTAATCCAGTAAATATCCTACAAAATTAAGAAGAGTGAAGGAAGAGGTTCATAGAGGAAGGATGCGAGTGTTGAAAGGGTTGGCGTTGATCAAGTTATATTGTACGCAGAAACTGCTTTGTTTAATAACTCATTTGTTACTTAAAATAATAATTAAAAAATCATATCCCTAAAATACTATGCAATTAGAAGTCAACCATGAGAATCTGCTCAGATCACCTCTAGGGTTTATAAAGTTTAAGATAAGTTTTAGAACAGCACTAATGATTCATATCAACTGGAGAAAATTTAATGATTTCCAGCTATTTAAGATAATCATTTTTGGAGATATGGCTTAAGTGGCAGCTTGTTACCTAGTGAACAATGCTATCAAATATTGAATTCAATGTTGATCTTGAACAAAAGTAAAAACAATCAATAAAAGTCAGGCATTTTCCATGGCACTGGTAGCTCATGAGTTTAATCCTATCATTAATCAGAAGGCAGAGAACTTGGGATCTCAGTTCAATGTCAGCATGGATAGGAAAATCTGTGAGACTTTCATCTCCAATTCACTGCCAAAGAAATCTGGAAGTGGAATCATGGCTCAAGTGCTAGAATGCTAGCCTACAGCAAAATGTTCATGGATAGAACCCAAGCCTTGAGTCCAAGCCTTAGAATAGTGCATATACAGACACAAAGGAAGTAAGTCACTCAAGTTCTCAACCTTCCATTTCCATAATCCTAACTCTGATCCTGGTCAGAATCCTAAGAGTAACCTTGATGATAATAGTAACCCAATCCTAAAATTAATGGAAAATATATCCTAACACATACTCATGGTCTTTGAAATGATTTATTTGCACTTTTCTCCAAATCCTACAGATTCCCTCACTTGGACTATGAAATCATTCCTTATTATGAATATTAACCTCAAATCTTCATATCATGAAAGCTATCATATTTTCCACTGATCTTAACTTTTACTGAACTCCTCTAACTCCAAAAAGAAGTTGCAGGTTTACTTAAATTATACTCTAGTTCCTAACCCTAACTATATATCTAAACCTTACTAGAAACCTAACTCTAAATTTAACCCTATTGAACCCTGAATAGTAAAATTAGGAAAACTCTGTAATTTTTGTTAAATTTCACACTTATTTTACTTGAAAATGTTAGCAGAAAACTCAGTTTAACCTTACAGCTTACCCTTACCTAAGTCTAAGTCTAACCTGAATTAGAACAGCAACCCTAACCATAGAACTAATAGCCTTTGGATTCTAAAACCATAAAAATACATTAGATTTATTCGTCCTAACTTTGATTCAACTCATCTCTCTAAAACTAATTTGTAGTTTTACCCATTATCTTTCAATTTTTGTAACTCTAACCTTAACTGGAATATTGAGGCTAACCCTCTCACTAACCATATCCTAATCTTAATATAATTAGCAGTTTCCTATATCACATTCATCCTAATTCTAACATGACTTGTTATTCAAAGATAGTTTCAGTTTGACCCTAAACTTTCCATTGCCCTAATGCTAACACTAACTACAGCTGCAACTGAAACCTAACTTTCACCCTAATGATAGTCCGTTTAAGAAAAATTCTCTAGTTTTAATCAGTTTGCACTCTGGAAATGAGTTTCAGATGGCCATGATTCCCACAAATTTTCTGACTCTTCCTCAGAAGTTATCTTGTTCCCTAACATGAACCATTATAAAATAACTTGCCCTCAAATTCTGTTATCAGGAAAAATACTGTAGTATCCATTTCTTGAACTCCTGTAGCCTATAACAGTTTCAGATTTACTTACCATCTAGTTCATTACTAGGTTAACGCTCTTAACCTAAACTGGATGGACATTCCATCAATATTTTGTTATTAGAGGATTATTCAATATTAGTTGTATGTTGATTGATAATGACTGAGCTTGACAGACAGGTGAAGGAAATCATGTAGACTTCAATGAGGTTCTGACTTGTGTTACAGAAAGGGTTATGAAACCTCTCCATTAGAAATCTAGCAGCTGCGCGTCTAAAAATTCTTTGCGTGGTTAGTTTCTGATAATGTCTCAATTCAAGTACTTCTCCTTGGAGTTCCATATTATTCAAGATGCTGTAGTACATCCTTTTACATTTTGCAGACAGCTCTTGGTGATGAAATTTTAGCTTTTCAAAACTGCTCTCCCAATTCCATCCACAAAATGCAGACAAAAAGACAAAAAAAATTGAAAAAAAATTGTTTCTGTTGATAGTGCAAATACTTTTATTTTCCATTTCAAACATAAAATATAGTAAAACGTTTCATAGCAATTACACTGAACTAGGTTGTGGACACATTCTAATGTAAATAATGTACTGTGTTCAAGTAAAATGTTTGAGGATCCAAAATTTTAATATGCCTGTGGTCCTAAAACCAATACCTTACTGATATTGAGTGATAAATACAACTTCCCATAAGTACAGAAGTTTTCCTTGTATCTTTTTAATATATATTTTTATTGTAAAGACACTGTACACAGGGCTTACAGTTACATAAGGAAGGTAATGAGTACATTTCTTATTGAGCATTGTTACCCAATCCTTTGTTTTTCCCCTACCATCCCTTCCTTTCACATCACCCAAATCCTCCCTCTAACCCCCTCTGATAGTATATACACTGATAGGATATTCTCCTGCTACTTTGGTTGTTGAGAGTGTCTACAAGGGCAGGCATTCCGTGGGGAGCAGGGAGACACCTTATGACCTTTATTACTGAGATTTCTGAATGACTTGCTATCACTTGTACTGCATTTTGCAAGTCGAATCTCATGCCTTAAAACGTAGCAGTTTTTAAGAGGTAAGAGGAGTGGTAAAAGAACTCTTAGAGACAAATACATCTTCAACATATTTGGTTCCAAGCATTCCGTCTAAGGCATATTCAACAAGTAGTGAAACTTGTGTTGACTGTAACTATGTGTCTTTCTCCATGTGCATTTATACATGAGTATACGTATGTGTGTATTTGTGAGTATAGTAACATACATGTGTACATATATAAGGGCACATACATATATGCATATATGCATATATAAATATATAAAAATATTTGCATATATATCAAGTGTTCAGTGATTTAATCTATAGTTCCTAACACATTGTCATTCTCACAAAGTGTGCATGGTAAGCTACTTTAAGGATCTGTGCTCTATGATGGGTATCCTTTGTACTCAATTCCCTATTATCTTGTTTTTCATCCCTGTGAACAACTTCAGTCTACTTTCCATAGGATAGCTTTGTTTCATTACATGTAGTTACTCACTGATACTCAAAGCAAAAGGTTGTTTGTAAAAGAAAAAGTACTTTTAGGTCACAGGTTAAAATTATCTTATCCATCCCAATGATTCATAGGAAAATAAAATTTATAATAGTAATAAAAGTGAGAAGGAATTCCTAGATCTATTGTTTTACCATTTAGAATGGCAAATAATACCACATCACTGTTGTAACTGTTAAATAAGTCAAGGGTAACTGATTGTCTTTTTCATGTTCCCACAAACCAGTGGATCCTGAAGGATAATAATAGACCACCAGAAATTCTAAGTAGCAGACATGAAGCATGAAAGAGAAAGTGAGGAAATGAGAGAGAGTATAAGAGAGAGAGAAATATCATAATACTGAAAGTACATAACATAAATAAGAGCTGCATGAGAATATTCATATGGCTATCTTTAGACACTACATGTACATTTGGAAGTAATTGTTGTATAATAACCAATCAACATAAAATATAAAGAGTTTCATGGAGGTCGGAGGAAGATGGTAGAGGAGAACCTGGAGGCTAAACAAACTCTCACATACAAAGCAGCTTTAGTGTTCCAGTGAACAGTACTAGCCTAGATAATCACACCAAGTGTGCCATCACTGTACACATTGTTTGGCTAGAGAGGGAAGATCCAGGCAAGAAGACAGATCTGAGCACTTGCCAGTAGCTGCGGTTGTGGCAGCAGCTACGGCACCCATAGCCACCATATCTACAACAGAGAGTCCAGGACAAAAGCGCCATATGCAGTGGGTGAGAGGATTCTACTCAACACCAACAAGAACTGACAAGGAGCAGATAAATTCATCCTGAAGATCACAGACCAGTGATACCCAGGAAGAAAGACTCCTGTCTGAGTAAAATCCTGACATCCTCACTCCTCATGGAGCAGAGGAAGGAAGGCTGCCCCTCCCTAACACCAGACATCATCTTTGATACTGAGAATGGCCAGGCTGAGCAACTAGCTCCAACTCAGGCCTTGGAAGAAATCAAAAGAGTCATTTAGCAGGTCACAGGAATCTGACCTGACCTTCCAGGTTCAGATCCACTCAGGAGAAAGTCACCTAGCCCAAGCAGAGAGAGTTCTGCCCCCCAGAGGAGTGACTATCTTCAGTGGGTTAACAGAACCAGTGGCTGCCCCTACCTACAGCAGCCTAGATAATCAATTGAAATTCAGTAAACGTAAACCTTGAGAATGGCTCCAGGCTGGGCTCTGGGAGTGTCTCAGGAGCTAGCCCCTCAGGAAAAAGATACTGTTTGCTGAAATGCCTCAACCCTAAACAGAACTTAGCCTCATCACAGCATCTCCACACTAGAGGAAACAGCCATCTTTCTCTTTCGTGATACTCAAAGCAGATCTCCCTCCCACTGAACTAGCCTGAAGGAGGATCACAAAATCCTAGATAAAGCAGAGCATTTTATTGACTACACAAACAAACTAATGTAAGAAATCAATCAAGCCACAGGAAAACAAAACACCAGAAGCAGACCAGCCACTCCACGAAGAGACTGGTTACAGACAAAGGGGAGACACAGGATCTTCCCATTCCACACCCCTCCTCCCCAAAAAAAATTAAAGAACTCTTTTTGGTACCACTTTTTAAAATTTTTTAATTGTTTTCTATTAATCATTTTTTTCTTCTTCTCCTAATTTTTATTTTAGGTGTGTGTGTGTGTGTGTGTGTGTGTGTGTGTGTGTGTGTGGTGTGTGTGTGTGTGTGTGTGTGTGTGTGTGTGTGTGTGTGTATGCTTTTTAAAAAAATCGCTATTGACCTTTTGGTCCTTTTTAATTTTTTTATATCTTTTGTCTTTATTTTTTTTTGCGTGACCTAATTGCTGTTTTGCCTCATCCCAAGATAAATACCCATCATCGTTTATTAGAACTTATCCCCTATTGTGTACATAATTAATCCAGAAATGTATTACTTAATTCACAAATTTTTAGGCTTAACTTTTTTTTGTCTTTTTTTTTCCCCAGGGCTGAGCACCGAACCCAGGGCCTTGCACGCGCTAGGCAAGTGCCCTTCTGCTGGGCTAAACCCCCAGAAACAGGCTTAACATTTTAATAGAAGTATTATATCTTTATAACATATAATTTTCAAGTAAATACTTTTAAGAATTTTTATTTTTTAGTTTTTCCTGTCTCCTTTCTATCATCCCACTCCTGTCATCTTATCCTTTTCTCCTCTCAATATCACTTTTTAAAGTCACATAATTTTTAAGTGTTTCACTTTTTAAATTTAAATTTTTATTTTTCCATTTTTGATTTTCTTCTTTTTAATTTCTCTCTTGTCATTCTGTCCAATCCCTTTCCCTCTCTGAGTTTAGGACTTGGTTAAATTTACTTTAACCTCTCCACATACTTCTAATCCTGTTTTTCCCACATTTCTTCCTAAACATAATACTTTCTGATTTGAAAAATTCGTCTTTGCTGTTCTTAGCCCATTAATGGATAGTTGTTTGATGTTTAATAGATTGTATCTGTTGAACTAGGTTGTATCTACAGCCATTTTGACTGTGCAACTACAGGACTTTGGTTGATGCTTGCCTTAAAATAGTATTTTAGCAAAAAATTGGTGTCACTTTCATATCAAGTGTGCAGAACAAGCCGGAAAACAGGAGTGACAGAACTGTTAATGAATAATCCAGAGGAGAGTTCCCGCAAAGAACTAAAAACACTACTGGTAAACGTGGTGAATGAAAAGACTGAAAGCTTGCAAAGGACTCAGTTTGAACGTGATAGGAAGAGAGAGGAGGCAAACCAAACAACAGGAATCTCATGACTGTGAGGAAACTGCTCAAAGATTGATACAGCAATTGCGTGAACAGGTTGAGAAGAAAGGCAAATAAAGCAATTGCGTGAGCAGGCTGAGAACAATCAAAGAGAAAGAAAGGAATTGTGTGAGCAGGCAGAGAACAGACGAAGAGAGACACAGGAATTGCATGAGCAGGCTGAGAAAAGTCAAAGAGAACTACAGGAATTGCATGAACGTGAGGAAGCTAATCAAAGGGTAACACAGGAATTGTGACAGCAGTATGAGAATAGACAAAGATCAATAGAGGCATTCATGGAATCCATAAACAGACATCTGAATGAATTCAGAGAGACCACAAAGGGAATGCTGAATGGAGCCCGACAGCAGGAATGGGAGTCCAAGTAAACCATAACCAATTAACTAAGTGATTTGAGAACACCAAATTAAGCAAGTAAAGAAGTTCACACAAAATCTAAAACAAAGCTCCAACAAAGAATCTGAAGCCTACAAAGCTGACCAATTAAAAGGAAAAGAAATAAAAACCCAAGTAGAAAGACTTAACAGTAGGTTAGGCCATGCAGTAGATCTGATCTCAGGGATTGAAGAGAGCCTAGGTATTAAAAAGAACATACAAGTATCCAAGACAAATCGAAGAAACATGATAGATCTATTCAACATTTGGAATAGACAATCAGAAGGCCTTCTCTGAGGACAATTGGTGTAGAGGAGCACCTAGAGACAGAAGTTAATTGTCTAGGAAATTTGTTTAACAGGATCCTAGCAGAGAACTTCCCAAACATACAAAAAGATAGGCCTATTCAAATACAAGATGGTTGTAGAACCCCAAATAGACCAGACCAGAACAGCACTTCCCATTGTCACATTATAATCCGCACAGGATCAATTCAGACCAAGAATAACTTCCTAAAAGATGTCAAGGAGAAAAGATCAATCACCTATAAAGGAAAACCAATTAGAATCATCTCATATTTTTCAGCAGAGATAATTAAAGCAAGAAGAGCCTGGAAGGCTGTATGCCATGCCCTAAAGACAAACAATTTTCAACCAAGAATACTGTACCCAGATAACTCTCCATCATAACCGAAGGTCAAATAAAAACCTTCCATAGCAAAGAAAAACTGAAAAATATATCTCTACCAAACCAACCCTACAAAAAATACTTAAAGATGGCCTACACACAGAAAACCAACAAGACCACAATAATGGCTAAGAAACCACACCCAAACTGAGAATCCAAGAACCATAGGAAGAACCAAGTTTCCACAGCCCCAACGGAGGTGGATAGCATGGCAGGAGCTACCAAACACCTCTCAGTCCTAGCTCTCAACATTAATGGACTTAAAGCTCCAATTTAGCGAAATAGTCTGTCTAGTTGGATTAAAAAGCAAGATAATTCTATCTCTTGCCTTTAGGAGTCACACCTTGCCAATAAAAACGAAAACATTTTGATAATGAAAGGCTAGAATAAAATCTACCAAGGAAACGGCTGCTATAAACAGGAAGGAGTTGCAATAATAATATCAGATAAAATATGCTTCAAATTAAAATTAGCAACATGCAAATACTAAACCAACATGAGTTAAAGCATAGTAAGGGGCCTATATCAAGTTTTGAAATAGACACAGCAATAAGAGACCTCCCATCTAAGAAAATCCCTGATGGATTTACAGCGGAATTATACAAGACCTTCAAAACAGAGCTCACACCAATACTCCTCCAACTCTTCAATGAAATTGAAAGAGAAAGTTCTCTACCAAACACATTCTATGAAGCCATCATAACCTTCATTCCAAAACCAGGCAGGGACTCATCAAAGAAAGAGAACTATATACCCATTTCTTTGAAGAACATTGATACAAAACTTTTCAACAAAAGTTTGGCCAATCGACTTCAACAATTCATCCAAAAAATCATACACTAATATCATACAGGATGTATTTCAGGGATGCAAACCTGGTTCAATATACACAAATCAATTAATTTAATTTATCACATCAACAAGAGCAAGGATTAAAACCACATGGTTATCTCAAAAGATGCAGAAAAAGCATTGGACCAGATCCAACACCCCTTTATGATGGAGGTTCTGGAAAAATTAGGAATCCATAGAACATTCCTCAATACAATAAAAGCTGTATATGGAAAACATACAGCCAGCATTATAATTAATGGTGAAAAACTAAAGCTATTTCCTCTTAACTCAGGAATGAGAAAAGGATGTCCACTCTCTTAACTTCTCTTCAATTTAGTATTAGAATGCCTAGCTACAGAAATAAGACAATATGCCAATATAAAAGGGATCCAAATAAGGAAAGAAGAAGTAAAATTCTCCCTCTTTGCAGATAAAATGATCTTGTACTTAAAGAATCCCACGGACTCCACTCCAAAATTACTCAAGCTAAATCAAAACTGTCAAAATAGCAGGGTATAAAATTAACGCTCAGAAATTAATGGCTTTTCTGTATGCCAACAATGAGAAAAGTGAGGTTCAAATCAAGAAAAGTTTTCCATTTGTAAGAGCCCCACAATAAATGAAATACCTAGGAATTAACGTAACCAAAGAAGTGAAGGACATTTATGATGAAAACGTTAAAAATCTGAAAAAGGAAATCAAAACAGAACTTAGAAAGTGGCAAAACCTCCCATGCTCCTCGATAGGAAGGATGAACCTTGTGAAAATGGCAATATTTCCCAAGGCTATCTACAAGTTCAATGCCATACCTATCAATATTCCAACCGCATTCTTCAAGGAAAGAGAAGAGGCAATCCCAAAATTCATATGGAACAACAAAAGACCCCCAATTGAAAAAAGCAATCCTTAACAGAAAGAACAGTGTTGGAGGAATATCAATACCAAATTTCAAACTCTACTACAAAGCCATAGTAATTAAAACAGTTTTGTACTGGCACAAGAAAAGACCTCAGGAACAATGGAATAGAATTGAAAACCCAGAAATCAACCTACAGACCCATAATCATCTAATATTCGATAAAGGATCTAAAAAGATAAAATCGAAGAAAGGTTATTGAGTAAATGGTACTGGCAAAATTGGTTAATCACTTGTAGAAAATTAGATCCTTATATATCACCCTGTACCAGAATCAACTCCAAATGTATCAAAGACCTCAGAGTCAAAGCAGATATTCTGAAAACATTACAGGATGGAATATGAGAAACCCTAGGTCTCCTTAACAAAGGCTGAAATTTTCTGAAAAGAAACGCAAAAGCACAACAAATGAAAGTTTGGACAAATAGGATTGCATGCAGTTGCAGAGCTTCTGCATGGCAAAGGACATAGCTAGCAGGATCAATAGAAATCCCACGGAATCAGAGAGGATCTTCACTAGCCATAAAACCGACAAGGGTTTCACATCTAAAACAGATCTGGAAATCAAAAAATTAAATCCTCCAACAACAAATATTCAAAGAAAATACTGCCCAATAAATAAGTGGGCTAAAGACATAACTTCTCTGAAGAGGAAAGGAGGGTGACCAATAAAGACATGCAGAAATGCTCAACCACCCTAGCCATAAAAGAAATGCAAATCAATCAACATTGAGATTTCACCTCACCCAAGTTAGAGTGGCTATAATCAAGAACTCTAATAACAACAGATGCTGGAGGGGATGTGGACAGAAGGGAACCTTACTTCATTGCTAGTGAGAGTGTAATCTTGTTCAACCACTTTGGAAAATAGTATGGAGGTTCCTACAAAGACTCCACATAGAGCTCCCCTATGACCCAGCAATCCCACTTTTGGGCATTTGCCTAAATGATCACAAACAAGACCATACTAAAGCTATCACATTACCATAGCTAAGATATGGAACCAACTCAGATGTCCCTCAGTAGATGAATGGATCAAGAAAATGTTGTATATATACACAATGGAATTCTATGTCTCTATCTGAAACAATGATATTGCCCCATTTGTTAGGAAATGGAAAACTTGGAAAAAAATTGATTAAGTGAAGTAAGCCAGGCCCAAGAAACAGAGGTCCCATGGTTTCCCTTATTAGCAATTACTAGTGTATGTCTGAGACATGCAGAAATTGTTAGATAAGTTGATGTTAGGTGAAATGAACCCCAAGATAAGAATTCAATTTTTTTTTCTGTAATTATTTCTAACGTATTTATAAGATGATTTCTTTGTTACTTTGTATGTCCCTTCTGCATGGTATAACACCTGTTTTCGCTGTATTTGATGTTGGTATAATTTGTGGAGGGGAAGGGAAAAATTTTTTTAAATATGGATACATGTGGACCCATTGCAACAATGAGATATACAAGACATTATGTCGAAAAACAAATTTTACAACTTTGGATGGGGGAAAGGCAGAGGGGGAAACGGGACGTAAGAGAGGTGAGATGGGAAGGGATAGTAAGGGGAAACAAAGGAGTATGCAACAATGCTTGATAAGAAATGTACTCATTACCTTGCCCATGTAATTGTAACCACTCTGTCTGGTATTTTCACACTTAAAAAAAAAACACGGAAAACCATAAAATATAAAGTATTTTTGATAAAAAATAAAAATGACTCAGAATAAATAATCAATGCAAAAACAATCTTTACAGAAGCAAACTCTCAGAGATATTACATGACTTTGAAAAGGATAAAGTGGCTGAATTTAATATAAATTTAGAAGTATGACCATTCAAAAATATAAAAAGATATTCTTTATTTCATCATATAACCCCAAACAGAAAGTAAATGTTGTTTAGATGATTTTTTAAAATACAGTCTCTCAGGTGCTGGGAGGGTGGTTCAGTGTAGAGTGCTTGCCTTGCATGCATGAGGTCCTGGGTTTGATTCCTCAGCACCACATAAGCAGAAAAAGATGGAAGAGATGCTGTGACTCAAGTAGTAGCAATAGCCTTGAGCTGAAGTGCTGAGAGACAGCACCCGGACCCAGAGTTCAAGCCCCACAACCAACAAAAATAAAACAAAAACAAAACAAAATATAATCTCTCACTTTTGTGTGCTCAACATTGTAACACTATTGCTTCAGTCTAGGGCTATGATTTTAGGTGTGGACATTTATCAACACTTCTGATTCAGATTCTAATTGATAAAATTTTTAATCAATGTTTTGTTATTAATTTTGCTCTTTGTAAATTCACATATACCTATAAAAAACAGTGTGGCCATCCCAATAACATTCTCAAAGTATTTCCTAATGATGTCTTACAAAAAGTTGTATTATATTACAACAAGGAAAGCAATGCTATAAATAAGGAAAACCAATACATAAATATTAATGATTAATAAAATAAAAAACAAAACATTTACCTCTATTTCTAGTATTTGAAATGTACTACATATTCGATTTATTATTTTCTCATATTGCTGTACATTTAAAACTGCCTAAGTCTATGATGTTCAACAAGAATTTTATAGACTATGAGTAGCCTTTAAAGTTACCAACTAAGATTATTATTTATGGTTCATCTCATCATTTGTATATGGCTTATACCATCATTAATTCCTCGCTAACATATAAAGTAAGGAATCCCTTAAATTTTAACAGAAACTGTGAAGTTAATGTCTTAAATCTTCACTCTGCTTCTTTACACAAACACTTTGCAAATTCTCGTTAGTAAAGTTTCTATAAACTCTGAAATGTACATACTTAGTAGTATATGACTGCTACCATGAATCTTAAATGCTTTATGGAAAAGTTTTACAGCGTGCTAAATAGTCTTAATTTTGGCATATATGAGCAAATTCCCAAAATTTAACATATTTAAAACATTAAAACTTTTAACAAACCTTAACACTTTCTATAGTGTTCATTATGGCAGGTTCCTTGTACAGAATAATTGAATTCCTCCTCCTACACATCAGTTGAACAACAAATATATGGAATTATTTTGTTTTGGACATATCAATCTTGACTTTATTCTTAAATGTGTTCTTATGTAAGAAATACATGGTTCTAAAATTTCACAACAATTCTTTTGAATTTAATTTTTGTGGAATTGTCTAGTTTAAGAAAATCAATTACACTTTATATATAAAGTTGTTCTGTGCTCAATTCAGTAGCACATATACTAACATTGGAACAATAAAGAGAAGAATATCCCCTGACTGAGGATGACACTCGACTTCGTGAAGCATTCCAGATTTTTAAAAGAACAGATGCTGGATAGGATGTGGACAGAAGGGAACCTTAATGCCTTGTTGTTAGGAGTTTAAACTTGTTCGAAGACTTTGGAAAGTAGTATGGAGGTTCCTCAAAAGACTACATAGAGCGCCCCTAACACCCAGCAATCCCATTTTGGGCATTCACCCAAATGATCACAAAAAAGACCATACTAAAACTACCAGCAAAACTATGTTCATTGCAGCATTATTTACCAAAGCTAAGATATATAACCAAACCCGATGTCCCACAGTAAACGAATGGATCAAGAAAATGTGTGTGTGTGTGTGTGTGTGTGTGTGTGTGTGTGTGTGTGTGTGTACTGGAATTCTATGACTCCATCAGAAAGAATGACATCACCCAGTTTGTTAGGAAATGGAAAGACTTGGAAAAAATTATATTAAGTAAATTAAGTCAGGCCCAAAGAAGTGAAGTAAGCCAGGCCCAAAGAAACATAGGTCCCATGGTTTCCTTATTTTCAATAACTAGTATGTGTCTGCTACAAGTAGAAAACATCATATAAGTTGATGTTAGGCAAAATGAACCCCAAGATAAGGATTCAAATGGTTTTTCTTTCTTGCGATTGTTTCTAAGATATTTATAAGATCATTTCTTTGTTGCTTTGTATGTTCCTCCTGCAAGCTAAAGCCCCTGTTTTCACTGTATTTGATGTTGGTACTATTTGTGGAGTGGAAGGGAAACACAAATCGTTTAAATAGGGATGCAGGTGGACCCATTGGAACAATGAGATGAACAAGTCGTTGTGTCAAAAAATGATTTTGGCCGGGGGTTGAGGGATGTGGACAGTGGGGGGACTGGGGTGGGGGAGGGGTTAGTGGGGGTGGGGGGGTGGAAGATGGGCAGGGATGGGAAGGGGAAACAAAGGAGGAGCAAGTGGACCCATTACAACAATGAGATGTACAAGTCATTATGTCAAAAAATGAACTTTACAACTTTGGTGGGAGGAGGACCGGATGGGGGAAGTGGGGGAGTATGGGAAGGGATGGGAAGGGGAAGCAAAGAGGAGGCAACAATGCTTGATAAGAAATGTACTCGTTATCTTGCCCATGTAATTGTAACTCCTCTGTCAGTATTCTCACAATAAAAATAAAAGAAATGTACTCAATAACTCACCCATGTAATTGTAACCCCTCTGTATGGCATTTTCAGAATTAAAAAAAAAAAGAAACATAGGTCCTATGGTATCCCTTATTTGCAATAACTAATGTATGTCTGGGATAAGCAAAGAAGGTATGGTAAGGCGAAAAAAAGTAGTAGGCAACAATGCTTGATAAAAAATGTACTCATTACCTTTTCCATGTAATTGTAACTTCTCTGTATGGTATTTTCACAATTTAAAAAAAAAGGTCAAAAGCATGTGCATATGACTAGATAAGATTATGTTAAGGTAAATGAACCCCATGATAAGGACACAAGTGGTTTTTTATTTCTTCCTGTGGTTTCTAATATATTTCTAATGTACGATGTGATTTTTTATATGTGCATCCCCCACAGTTAAACCCCTGTTTTCACTGTATCTGATGTTGGTGCACTTCCATCTTGTATGTACACTTCTCTAACTTGGGGATGGAAAGGGAAAAAACAAAAGGCTTAAATAAGCATACAGTATGACCATTGCAACAATGTGACGCACAAGAGAGTATGTTGAAAAATGAACTTTACAATTTAGGAGGGGAGGGGAGGGAAGTGTACTTGTGGAGGTGGGAGGGAAGGGATCGCGGGGGAAAACAAAGGAGGAGGTAACAATGCTTGATAGGAAATGTACTCATTACCTTTTCATGTAACTGTAACCACTCTGTACAGTACTTTTACAATAAAAAATATAAAAATGTTCTCGGATGGAAGAGAATATTTCCCCTATTTTACCCATGTAATATCGTTAACAAAGAAATTAATGCAAAATACTGATATGAAGATATTTTGAATAAATATGTGTGTATGTGTACGTGTGTGTGTGTGCGTGCCTGCGCATTTTCGTTCTCAGAGTTTGAATTCAGTGCACCAAGGTCTCACTAGGCCATTCCTCTCTAGATGGATGAGCTACTATATAAGCTACATCTCCATTCTTGGCTCTTTGCTAGTTCATTAATTTTTTAAAATATTTTTATTACTTTTTTATTGTGAACATACTGTATAGAGGGGTTACAATTACATGGGCAAGATAATGAGTACATTTCTTATCAAGCATTGCAGCCTCCTCCTTTGTTTACCCTTCACATCCCTTTCCAGCCTCCCCCTGCCCCCCCTACCCCATCCTCACCAACCCCCACCAATGTTGTAAAGTTCGTTTTCAACATAACAACTTGTACTTCTCATTGTTGCAACGTGTCCACCTGTATCCTTAAATGACTTGTTTTTCCCCTTCTCCTCCACAAAGTATACCGACATCAAATATAGTGATAGCAGGAGTTATACTGTGGGGGAGGGACATACAAAGCAAAAAGAAATAATTTTATAAATGCATTAAAAAATGCATTAAAGAAAAAAACATTTAAATACATATCTAAGGGTTCATTTTCCTAACATCACATTATCTGACCTTTTCTGCTTGACTCATACATATACTAGATATTGCAAATAAGGGAAACCATGGGACCTATGTTTCTTTGGGCTTGGCTTACTTCACTTCTTTGGGCCTGGCTTAATTCACTTAATATAATTTTTTCCAAGTATTTCCATTTCCTAACAAACTGGGTGATGTCATTCTTTCTGATGGAGGCATAGAATTCCATTGTAATTTTTTTAAAATAATCTCATGAATAGTTTATGTCCTGATTGGCTTCCAACGGTTATCCACAGATCTCAGTTTCCTGAGTAGACAGGATTACAGGTGTGACCAACCAGCACAAGGCTTTCAGAATAATTTATAAAGTAGAAGAAAATTGAGTTCATGGAGGCTTGTTTATCATCTCCTGCTTTTAAAGCATTTTGGAGTGATTATATGTGAATTTATTTCATTTTGGATTCTTAAAAGACAGTAAGTGATGGTATTTAAAAGTTTTAATCTTTTTTTTATTGGTCATGTGGCATGATCTCTGGGCTTGGCCGCTGTCCCTGTGCCTTTCAGCTGAAGGCGAGTGCTCTACCCCTTGAGCCACAGTGCCACTTCGCTTTCCTAGTGGTTTATTGGAGATAAGAGTCTCACAGACTTTCCAGCCCGGGCTGGCTTTGAAGCGCAATCCTCAGATCTCAGCTTCCTCTGTAGCCAGGATTATAGGCGTGAGCCACCAGCTACTGGCTAGTTTTAGTACTTTTTAAAATGTATACTGGAACTGTGGAACAGAAGAAATTTGTCTCTCTTTAGACCTCAATTTATGAGCTCAGCTCTGAGCATGATAACCCAATGTCACCAACACTGTGTTGAAGACAAAATGTGACAGAAAACAATTACCATCGGCAATAATTGCTATGCTATTATTTCTTGGACAACATGAATATTGAATTGAGAGAGTAAGGGAATGGAGAGGATTTTACCTACTTTTTATTGCTTACTTTTGGAAATTTTGACTCATTTCCTTCCCCACTGTGTGTCTTTGGGCCATGCACTTAGTGCCTTTGGGCCATGCACTTAGTGCCTTTAATTAAAATATTTCCTAACACTAAAATGGTAATAATATTAGAATTATAGCAAATGTTTTCTTAAGAATTAAGAGAAATAAAACTTGTGAAATACTTAACATAAACTTCTAGGAATTACAATTACAATTACATGGGCAAGATAATGAGTATATCTCTTATCAAACATTGTTGCCTCCTCCTTTGCTTCCTGTTCCCTGAGATTTTTAGAAAAAAAAGGAGATAAGGTATGAAAGAACAGCATAGAAGGATATACAACTTATCACACAGAGATTAAGAACTAGCCTAAGAGATTTAGAATGCTAAAGGCAATGAGGAATAAGCCTAGTTGATAACTAGTTTTTCAATAACCAAAAATGGTTCTCTAGAACAATTTCTAGTACACCTTAGTTACTATCACTTATCCTTCCATCGAGTTATTCCTTCTATTCTATCACAACTGTTAATTAGCCTCTGCGTTTTTGGTACCATGATTAACCAAAAAGATTTCCAAATGTCACTTAGACTATCCTTCTCTCTGTGATTAGCAGTGACCACACAAAATCCTGGAATCTTTGAATTTCCAGAATAATTCTTCACCTGTCATCTAAGCACATTCCTGGCATTAGTTGCTTTGACCTAATGACCAAAATTTTTTTTTTTAACAGAGTATGCTATAGTAAGTAAAGTACATGAATTAGGGACTATTGTCAGGTGTCAGTATAGAAGGAGCAATTATATATTCAAAGTATGGTTTCTTTATTTTGCATTTACTAACTAAATGGTTTTTTTTTATTGTGAAAATAGTGTACAGAGGAGTTACAATTACATGGGCAAGATAATGAGTACATTTCTTATCAAGTATTGTTGCCTCCTCCTTTGTTTCCCCTTCCTATCCCTTCCTATCCCCCCATCTCTACTGCCCCCCCCCGCCAAAATTGTAAAGTTCATTTTTCAACATAACGACTTGTACTTCTCGTTATTGCAATGGATCCACCTGCATCCCTATTTAAACGATTTGTTTTTTTCCATTCCCCTCCACAAATTATACCAACATTAAATACAGTGAAAGCAGGGGTTATATCCTGGGGGGGGCATACAAAGCAACAAAGAAATCATCTTATAAATATATTAGAAACAGTCACATGAATGAAAAAATATTTGAATACTTTTTTTTTTATTATTGCTAGTCCAGGGGTTTAAACTCAGGGCTAGGGAATTATTTCTGAGCTTTTTTTTTTTTTTTTAGGCTAGCACTCTACCACTTGAGGCATAGCACCACTTCCAGTGTTTTTCTGTTTATGTGGTACTGGGGAATTGAACCCAGGGTTTCATGCATGCTAGGCAATCACCGTACCATGAAGCCACATTCCCAGAACCCTAAATGAATTTGTTAAGAAGACATTACATTTTGATTCCGTAACTATGTATCATAATTTTTTCTAGGTGCCAGAAAATGATGTAGAAAACAATACAATATGAGAAGTCTAGTAAGGCTGGATGGAAAATGAATAACTGTCATGGTCTAGCTAGGGTACAGAGAGGCTTATGTCATGGAGCTGTTTCAACAGGCTGAGCGAGACAGCTCCTGATCCACAGCCCACCTCCAGAATGAGAGGGCCACTATGGGGTCTAGCCACATGGGGAAAATGGGCCACCTCCTCCAGGACATTCAACCAGTTCATGTGAGAGAGAGGGAGAAAGAAAGTGAGAACTACACTTAAGCCCTGTGCTGGTGGCTCAGAACTCTAATCCCAACTACACAGGAGTCTGAGAAATGAGGATCATGGTTCATAGCCAGCCCGGTAAGGAAAGTCTGTGAGACTCTTATCTCCAAAGATCTACCAGAAAACTGAAAGTGGTGCCGTGGGCTCAAGTGGTAGAGCGCTAGTCTTGAGCTGAGGAGCTCCAGAACAGCGCTCAGACCTAGAGTTCAAGCCCCATGACTGACAAGAAGTGGATTCCCACTACAAAAAGTGGGCTGAATAGCAACCATTTAACTAGGGAGGATGGTAGAGAAGTCAAGCCTAGATTTCTGTGAACTTGAGATCATAAGTAGGTCACCCAGCTTCTCCATGCCTTGTTGTCCCCAGTTGCAAAACTCAACACAGTGAAGGATACCCTTCCTCATGGGAATAGGGTAATGATGAAAGAGAGCCATGTTTTGTTTCATAATCCCACACCTGTTGCCCCATTAATAACAGGGGACACCTGAGCCCTTTCCAGATAACTTCCTGTCTTATGCTCACAGAATTGTTGAGAACATTACCTGAAGGCCACTCCCTCTGTGCCTAGCCATGTTCCAGAGATCCCTCTATATAAATCCCTTGTTTCCTCACAACTGTTCTGTGAAGAGACTGAATTCCGATTGTTGTCCCCCTACCCAGAGCTTTATCTGTGGTCAAGAATCGGCTGCCATGGACTAAGAGTTTGTGATAATCCATCTAAACTGATGACTGAGCATAGCTCTACATGTCTACCATCCCAACTACAGAAGACCAGGCCTGGTGGAGCATAAATGTCACAGATAGGAGGACCACCTGAGCTCAGCCCAGCCTGAGCATATATAGTTTTTTTCTCAGAAATGCACAAGACAAAAAGGTGGCTCCTCAGAGCCAGGGAGAGGAAACAAGCAGGGGGTCATGGTGCTTTCAGAGGGGTTTCTGACCCGAGTTGGGAATGGTGTTGGGGAAGCCACTCACCTGTGCTGCTGGGAGACGCTGTTGGCAGCTGATCCAGGTAGAGCGAGCAGGGATGGCGGTGGCATGGCAGACATATGGGCCCAGAGCAGAGGACCAGGGGCAGGGACCAGGTCAGGGCCTTAGGCTGGCTGCGATTTGAAATCCAGCACCACAGGAAGGGGGGGAGGGGGCTGGGACATGTAAATTTCCTACTATTCTCTAAAGTTACCTTGAGTCTCTTGCTCACCACTCAGCCACCTCTACCTTTCTTAACTGCTGGTAGTGGTGTACTAAAAGAGGGAATCCAGTTGCTACCAGGCATCACGGAATGTGGGCGTTGCCACCATTCTTGTATTCCATTGGTCAGAAAGAAACATGAAAGAATGGGGGTGTGGCTAGAATCCTGTGATGCAATCAGCATGGGCAGAGTCAAGTTGACAGGGACTCTCCCAGCCCTTTTCCCATTCAGTTGGGGACAATAGGGACACCACATTAGCTGCATGGCTGCACAGATTGTTATTTATGTCTGTTTGTTGCTAGTCCCGAACCTTGAACTCAGGATCTGGGCACAGTCTCTGAGCTGCTTTTGCTCAAGGCTGGCCCTCTACCACTGGAGCCACAGGGCTTCTGGCTTTGTTGGCACTGAAGTTGGACAGGGGTCTCATGGACTTTCCTCCTGAGGGTGACTTTGACAATGATCCTCCCATCACAGCCTTGTAAACATCAAGAAGGACTGTTGAGAGCCACTGGTGCCTGCCTAATCATTGGTCTTGCTGATGTTCTTGGACAGACCAGTGAGTTCCCTATCCTCAGGTTTAAGTGGTGGGAGCTGGAGCCCACAGTTTGAATCCTGGTCCTGCCACCTCCAAATGGCAGGAGATCCTAAGATACTCATTTATATCCATATGAATACAAATGGATGGGATGTATGTCATGATTGAATGGGCAGTTCTTGAATGATTCTAGGATAAAATTATACATAATTATATTATAGGACACTAATCGATTTTATTTAATACTTTATTAAGATGTAAACAATCACATTCATAAAATGGAGGAATAATGAAATACCTAAGAATTGGGCCTCACATACTATAAAGGTGCCATTTTTCTGCCAGGACTGGGATTTGAACTCATGGTCTGGGTAACACTGTTGTACTGTGTAGGAAGGGGAATCTGGCCTCCTTGAAGTCAAGAAATTCAAGTCTGTTCCTTAGGCCTGAAATCAATCCCCACGTATTCATGTGCAATTTACATATATGATTTATATTTATATACATATGTTGACTCCATATTGCATTCAGTGTAGTTATTTTATTAATTTTTTGTTTTATTTATTTATTGACCATTTATTTTATTGACTATTATGGCACATAGAACATTGGTTACATTGATTACATAGGATATAGGCCTGCATATGTATTCCACTTCATACCTGACACCCAGGACATTCACAGAAAAGGAAAACGTGTCAGCATCAGCTTCTTACTCAACGATTCATTGTTTGGGAGTGCTGGTATCTGAACTCATGGCCTACAGGGCCAAATTCATGAATGGGCGAGTGTGAACACGCCTTCCTGGGGCAAACTGAGTGATAGGCTGTTCCCAGGACCTGAGATCGAGCCCAGGAGTTAACAAAATATGAACAGATTGACATGCAGATGACAGTACACTAATAAATATATATCTTTATAGAGTGCCAGAGATGTCTATACATTATTCAGTTATATAGACTACATTCCTACCAATTCTTGGGTATTTTTTATGCGTCCATGTAATTAATGTTATTGTTTTCATCCTTACACTATTAATGAAATTAATCAGTGTACTGAAATTATTGCATTCCTGTAAATAATAATATTCTTTTAATGCTTCAAAAATATTAAATAAAATCAATAAGACTCATGAAAACATGCTGTCTAATTTTATAGGAGCATCATTCACGATCAACTCATTCAACTGTGACATTGACAAGAATCCATTGTTATTCCTATGGATGGGAACCAGTTTCTTAGTATCTCCTGCCATTGGTTGGTCAGATCCTATGTTGCCACTTGGGCCTATGGCTTCCCTAATAGTCTGCCAACCTTCAGCAATGCAAGGGGCAGTACCCTTTGCAACATTGTCATTCAGACCCAGGAGGGTCACCATGCAAAGGAAGAAAACGTAAAAAGGCCACATTTTTTCTGTGCATTGTTTTCCCTGAAAGGCCTGAGTGTCTAGGATCCCATCAGCAGCTGGGGGTCCAGTGGCTGCACCCCAGCCTAGAGTGATCAAAGCTGAGGTAGAATTGCCACAACCTGAATTCAAGCCATGTGCTTGAAAAAATAAAAAAAACTTACATACATACATACATATATACATACAAAATATTAAAAATATTGTGAGGATCCTTGGCTTGTAATTCTTGCCATTTTTTCTGCCAGGCCTGTGATTTGAACTCAGGGTCTGGGGAAATCTGCAGTACTGTGAGGGATGGGAAGATCACCGTGTTGGAGACAAGAAAGAAAGACTTGTTCCTAGGGCCTGAATTCAAAAACAATATTCGTATACATTTTAAATACATGATTTATATTTACATGCACAGGTTTACTCATGTTGTGCTTAGTGTATTCATTTTTTATGTTTTATTTGTTTCTTATGCATTTGAGTATGATTACACATATAACATTTTTTGCATCCTATTACATGAGACATAGACTTGCTTATGTATTCTACATCATTCCTGAGGCCCAGGACTTTCACCGATAAGGAAAACAAGTGGGACAATTGGCTTTTCCACTAGGCTTAAGTTTTTGCCAGTTCTGTGACTTGAACTCAGGCTCTAACAGGCCCCCTTCATGAAAGGGTAAATGTTAGCACACCAGTCTGATGCAAGTGAAGTTACTGGGCAAATTTGAGGACCTGAGATCAAGCCTAGGAATGGCCAATATATAAACAGATAGATGTTTAGATTGCAGTGTGTGTGTGTGTGTGTGTGTGTGTGTGTGTGTGTGTATTAATAAATGTATATGCATCTACAAAGTTATACAGAGACAGACATTTATGTAGATTCTAGTGTATAATCTTATACAAAAAGTGATGTCTATATCTTATTTTTACATATTCTATTACTACCAATTATATGGTGTAAAATTATGCCTCCATTAATTAATCACGGTATACTAAATAAAGAATTAATCAATGACCTATATTTATTGCATACAATCTTATACTGGAATGAGTATCTAATTAGTAATTCAGTTAGTACATTTCAAACATTCTATTAGTATTCCTATAGATAGGAACAAGTTTCTAAGATCTTCAGCCATATGTAGGTGGCAGGCCTAGGATCGATCTCAGGGCCTAGGTATCTGGGTTGGACTCATGCTTCACTGACAGCCCCCCATCCTTCATCCATGCAAGGTCACGTACAATTTTCAAGCCAAGTCATTGAGCCCTAGGAGGGTCACAGTGCCAAGGAAACAAAAGTAAACCTGTTGTGTAAAATTACCTAGTTTTCCTTCTCCATTTTTGTTGGTTTGCTGTATTTTTGCCAGTGCTGGGAATTGAACTCGGGTCCTAGGATCCCTGAATCATCTGTGGGTGTAAAAGCTGCATCCCAACCTAGGGTAATCATGGTTTAAGACACAAGGAAGCATTTTCTTACTTGAGCAAAAGTAGATCAGGGAAAATGTCTAGACTCACAGTTCCAGCCTCAGGACCTGCCACAAAAAAAAGAGCCAGTAACTCCATGTGTCTGTGTATGTATACATGTATTTATATTTGTGAAGATCCAGAGTTGCTATTCAGAAAGGCACCTAGCTAGGAAATTTGCTTTGAATAGAATGAATTCTTAGCACAGAGTGTGCATTCAAGACAGTGCATGATCCGGGGCTCCCCTCACTGTTCCCAGTTAACCTGAGGGAGTCCCCATACCCCAGGCTGCTGAAGGAAATCTGCCTCATTGTTGGAACAGGCAGACAAAAAGCCTCACTCCTGTGCATCTGGATAACAAACAATTCATCCAAGCCAATTAGTGAGGATGAGTGTGCTCAGGCTGTTAAGGCTGTTAGGAAAAAAAAAGACCTCTTTGTACAACAAGCAATCTCTGTCCCCTGTGCTCTGTTTTGACTGGAAGCTTTCATTTGTGCCACCTGCCATGGCAGACCAAGTTCCCTACACTCATCCTGTCTTTGTAAGACTATGTTTCAGTGTTGAAACAACCTGCTACCATTAATCCAACAGTCCTTCTGTTAGGCAATTAGGGAGCTGAACACAATGAAATGATTCATTATTGGCAACGGTGCCTCCGTGTGTGTGTGTGAGTGTGTGTGCGCATACACCGTCTTGGTGATTGAACTATGGACCTAACCACTGTACCTGAGTTTCTGCTATATAAGGACAGTACTCTACCACTTGAGCCACACAGCCACTTCAGGCTTTTTTTCTAGGGATGTGGTACTGAGGATTCAAACCCAGGGTTTCACACACACAAAGCAGTCTACCCCTAAGAAACATTCCCAGCACTCCAGGTTTCTTTCTTTCTTTTCTTGTAAATTGGAGGAGTTGAAGTCTGGGCCTGGGTGCTGTCTCTGAGATCTTCATCTCAGTCTAGCACACTACCACTTGAGCTACAATGCCCCTTCAGGCTTTCTGGTGGTTTATTGGAGATAACCATCTCAAGGAATTTCCTGCCAAGGCTGTCTTTGGACCGTGATCTTGGATAGTTTTGAAATGAGATTCTCAGCTTCCTGAGCAAGCAGAATGATAGACCTCAGCTAAAGACATCTAAGCCATGACACTTTGCTGCAAGTGGGTCCTTGGCTCAGCATGGTAGAAAATTAGCCATGAGCCCAAGAAGAAAGTCAGCGCCTATGCTCTGCGTTCAAGGTTCATGATGGAGAAACCTAAACCAAAACAATTGTCTGCAGGAGACAAGTCACTAGAGTTTAGTACATACATAAATTTGGCCCTGCCTTGGGGACATATCTGAGCCTCAACTTTCTCATCTGCACATTCATCTCACTTGTGTAGCTCTTATAAGGACCAGATTAAAGACTACAACTCGTGAAGGACTTAGCACATAGCACCCTGTGAAGGACTCAGCACTCAATACCCCATGGACAACCCAGAAGTACTCAACACCCAGCACCCCAGGAAGGACTCATCACATAGCTATATCCCACAAACTGTCATTAGAATTAGGGTGCTTTCATCAGTATCACCATTGTTTCAGATACATGCCACAAACTGCACAAGCTCACATCTAATGGTTTAAAGGGGTGTTTTGTGAGGGAGAGTCATCAGCCTCTCATAGGTTGGAGGGACTGTCCTAAGATCTTTTCCTCAAGGCTAGATTTCTACCACTTTTAGGCACAGCTCAGAGTCTACCAGACTTCGTGCCAGGGCTGAGTTTTCAACCCGAGTGTCTGATCTCACCCCCTGAGCAGCTAGTGGTGAGCCGTCAGTGTCTGCTTCCATGATGCTGGGCCACAGCTATTGACCTCTGGATAAGTTAGGTTAGATGACAGCCGTCAGTTTCAGACTCCCAGCTTGCTCTGTGATGAGGTATTTGAAATCCTGCCTTTCTATAATTGCAGTCAGAACATTCTAACTTGTTTTTGGTTCCAGTCCTGGGGCTTGAGGTAAGGGCCTAGACAGTCCCTAAGCCTTCATGCTCAAAGCCAGTGCTCAACTGCTTGACAGCACTACTTCCGGGTTTTCTGTGCATGTAATAGTGTGGAATTGAACCCAGGTCTTCATACATTCGAGGCGAGCATTCTACCACTGAGCTCCAGGAATGACAAGTGTAGAAATAGATATGTAGATTGTAACATATATATATGTATATATGTATATATATGTATATATACATATATACATATATATATGTATATATGTATAAAACAAGACAGAGATGTCTGTATATTATTTAATTATATATATTATATTACTACCACTTATCAATAAATTATTCCTTCCTGTATTGAAGTATTATGGTTGAATACATAACAAAGTATTAATTGAAAATTATTCAATATAGTATAATTATTGTGTATAAGTTTATAATATAACCATACAATAATGTAATTGTTACTTTACAACATTCCATTCATAAGGATGTATATCGGAATGCATTTCTTAGAATATCCTACCATTCATAGGTGGGAGTCCTGGGATTCACACCCCAGGCCTAGGTTTCTGGTTTGGGCTATGGCTTCCCAGATAGCCCACCAAAATTCAGCAGTGCAAGGTCATGTACACTTTCCAAGCCCTGCTTGCAATGCAAAGGAACAAACAATGAAAAACTGCCTCTAATACTTCCCAGTTTTAACCTTCTCCTTTTTCCCCCTCTCTTTTCTTCTTTTATCTTTTTGGTTTTGTGGTCAGAACTCTGGGTCTCAGTGCTGTTCCTCAACTCTTCAGCTCAAGGCTATCGCTCTACCACTTGAGCCATTGCGCTACTCGTGACTTGTTTCTGCTTATGTGGTACTGAGGAATCGAATCCATGGCCTTATGCATGCAAGGCAAGGACTCTATTACTGAGCTACCTTCTCAGCACTTCTCCTTTTTTTTTTTTTTTGCCAGAGCCAAGATTTGAATTCGATTCCTAGGATCTCAGGATGAACTGTGGGTACAGATCGAAGGTGTCACATGCAAAGATGCACAATTTTATTTCTTCTTTCCCTATTTGGATCCCCTTTATGTTCACATCTTTTCTTATTGGTGTAGCTAGGCATTCTAATACTGGATTGAAAAGAAGTGGACAGATTGGACATCCTTGTCTTGTTCCTGAGTTAAGAGGAAATGGCTTTAGTTTTTCACCATTAAGTATAATGCTGGCTGTAGGTTTGTCCTATACAGCCTTTATTGTATTGAAGAATGTTCCATGGATTCATAATTTTTCCAAAACCTTCATCATAAAGGGGTGTTGGATCTTGTCGAATGCTTAATCTGCATGTATTGAGATAACCATGTGGTTCTTATTCTTGCTCCTGTTGATATGATGAATAATATTAATTGATTTGTGTATATTGAACCAGCTTTGCATCCCTGAAATGGGGTTGAACACAGGGCCTCAGTGTTGACCATGAGCTCAGAATAGAAGCTCAGTGTTCTACCATTTTGTGTCACACTTTCACTTCTGGTATCTGTGTTTGTTTGTGTGTATCTATGTGTGTGTGTGGGTGTCTGTGTGCACATGTATGTGTGTGCATACACTTGTCCTGGAGCTTGAACTAAGGACCTGAACACTGGACCTGAGTTTCTCCGGTACAAGGATTGCATTCTATCACTTAAGCCACATAGCCACTTCAGTCTTTTTCTAGTATGTGGTACTATGGAATCAAACCCAGGGATTCATACAGGCAAAGCACTCTACACCTAAGACACATTCCCAGCACTCCACTTCAGGTTTCTTTCTTTCTTTTTTTTTTTTTTTTGGAAGTTGGAGGAATTCATATCTAGGCCTGAGAGCTGTCCTTGAGTTCTTCAGCTAAATCCAATTGCTCTACCACTTGAGCTACAGCATCCCTGGAGGTTTTTGGTAGTTCACTGGAGAGAAGCCTCTCAAGCAATTTCCTGCCCTGCCTGGCTTTGGACTGTGATCCTCAACTCTCAGGCTTCTGAGTAGCTAGGATGACAGGTGGGAGTCACCAGCTCCCAGCTTCCAGTTCAAATTTCTAAGTGGTGAAAAGGAGATTAGAGTCTCATGGGACCTTTTGTGTCTGGGATAGTTTGGAACCGAGATCATCATATCTCAGCTTCCTGGGTAAGCAGGATGACAGACCTCAGCTGTAGATACCTAGACTGTAACACTCTGTTGCAAGGGGATCCTTGGCTCCATGTGGTAGAGGGCTAGCCATGAGCCCAACAGGGAAGGGTCAGGGGCTAGGCTCTGAGTTCAAGGTTCATGACTGAGAAAAATAAACCCAAACAATTGTCTGCAGGAGACAAACATAATTTTGGCCCTGACGTGGGGACATATCTGAGCCTCAAGTTTCTCTTCAGCACAATCATCTGACTTGGGGAGCTCTTACAAGAACCAGATGAAAGTAGGACTCAGCACACGAAACTTCATGAACGACTCATCACATAGCTGTATCCCACAAACTTAGAATTAGGGTGCTTTCATCAATATCACCATTCTTTCAGAAACACATCAAAAAGCACACAAAGATCACATCTAATGATTTAGAGGGGTTTTGGGGGGGAAAGTGGAGTCAGCCACGGGGATTGCATTGAAAGCCTGGTTACTGTCCTAAGATCTTTTGCCCAAGGCTAGAGCTCTACCACTTTGAGGCACAGCTCAGAGTTTCGCAGACTTCCTGCCAGGGCTGGGTTTTAAACTCACCAGTGTCAGATCTTAGCTCCCAAGTATCCTGGATGACAGAGGTGAGCGAGCCAGCAGCATCTGGTTCTGTGCAGCTGAGTTGCAACGGTTTACGTCTGGCTAATTCAGGTGAGACAGCAGCTGTCTGCACGAGACTCCAGACTTGCTCTGTGATGAGGTATTTGCAGTGATATCCTTATATAGTTGTAGTCAGAACATTCTATCTTTTTTGGTGCCATTCCTGGGTCTTGAGTAAGAGTCTTGACACACAGTCTCTAAGCTTTTATGCTGAGCTAGTGCTCAGCTGCTTGAGCAACAGCACAACTTCCAGATTTATCTATGCACACAGTAGTGAGGAATCGACCCTAGGACTTTGCATGTACTAGGCGAGTACTCTACCACTGAGCCCCAGTAGTGACAAGTGTATAAACAGATAAATGTGTAGATTCGTAGATAGATAGATAGATGTAGATGCATAAAACAAGAGACATATGTCTGTATACTATGAAATTGCATATACAATATTACTACCGATTATTGGCAATTAAATTATTCCTTGCTTTTTAACTATCATAGTTGAATACATAATAAAGGAATAATTGAAAATTAGTCAATGTAGTATAATTGTTGTGTATAATTTTATAAGCATACACTAACTACCAATTTAATTGTTAATTTTATAACATCCATTTGTATGGATGTATATGGGAATGGGTTTCTTAGAATCTCGACTATTCATTAGTGGCAATCCCGGGATTCAACCTCCAGAACTAAGTTGCCAGTTTCAGTATGGCTTCCTTAATAGCTTGCCAAACATCAGCAATGCAAGGTCATGTACACTTTCTGGGACTTGTCATTTAGACCCAGGATGGTCACAATACAAAGGGAAAAAAAAGTAAAACCACCTTCTTGAACTTCTCAGTTTTATGCTTCTCCTTTATTTTTATTTTTATTTTTTTTGCCAGCCACAAGATTTGAACTCGGGTCCTCGGATACAAGGGTCTGCTGTGACAGAAATGCCAAGACCTGAGTGCAAGCCCTGTGCTCGGTTAATAATAATAATAATAATAACAACAATAAAGCCCTGGTTTGGAATTTGCACCATTTTCCTGGCAGGCCTTGTATTTGAACTCAGGGTATGGATAACCCTGTAGCACTGTAGGTGAAGGGCAAAGGCTCACCGTGCTTGAAGATAAGAAATTCAGAGTAGTTATCAGGGCCTGAATTGAATCCCCAGCACTGGAAAAAGGAATATTAATATATGAGATCTATTTACTTGCATATGTTTACTGTGTATGACGCTTATTACCCTTATTTATTTAGTATTATTACACATATAACATTTTTATTACATCATATCACATAGGATATATCCACATATGGATTATGCATCATATTGAGACCCAGGACTTTCTCAGAGAAGGAAAAAATAAATATGTCAAAATTGGCTTCTTAATCCACAAATAAATTTTTGGCCATGCTAGGATTTCAACTCACGGTCTTCAATGGCCAATCCATAAATGGGGTCACAGTCTTAGCACACCAGCCTCTAGCAAACTGAGCTGCCAGGAATTCTGAGGACCTGTGATCAAGCCATAGGAGTGCCTTATAGATAGATAGATAGATAGATAGATAGATAGATAGATAGATAGATAGATAGATAGATAGATAGATAGATAGATAGATAGATAGATATGTATATATATGTATATATGCATACATAGAGAGGGAAGGTGAGGATATTAAATTATATATGTATATATAATTACTAATTATTCATTACTAAATAGTGCCTCCATTTAATGAAGTATCACGGTTGAATACTTACAAAAGCCTTAATTAAAAATTAGACAATAGACTTCCATTAGGGGAATTATACCATGGTGCTGGAATGGAAGATATATATATCCAATAATTTTTGTGTGGCATTCTAAAATAGAATCATGGATTAGCTGCAAGTTTATTGCTTTCATAATATTCCATTAGCATTCCCATGAATAGGAAGGATCTCCTTCCATTTGTGGGTGGCAGTCCTATTATTTGAACTCCAGGCCTGGGTAGTTTACTTTGAATGCAAACCATTGGAATGACACCATAAAGATTTCAGATTGTTACAATTATACAAAAGAACAACAAGAAGAAAAGAAGCCATGCATGAGCCATGGGCTCATGCATGTAATACTAGCTCCTCAGGAGGCTGAGATGTAGAGATTGCCAATTTGAATTCAGCGGGGGCAGGAAAGTCTGTGAGACTCTTATTTCTAAGATATCACATGAAAAAAATGAATGGAGTTGTGGCTCAAGGGAAGAGCACTACCCTTGAACAAAAGGAGCTCAGGGACAGGGCCTAGGCTCATATTAAAAACCTGGAACTGCCCCCCCCCCCAATGAGGCAATAACTCCATGTCTCTGTATATGGATGTATGATGTATGGATGATGGGCAGTCAACAGGTTGCCATGGCCAGCCCCCCACCTGGTCAAGCTAGGAAAAGCCCTGAAGAGTCCTCAGTCTGAACCTGCAGCTTGACCAAAGCATCCCTCTCTGCCATTTAAAAATTGAAGCCTTATATTCTGGCTGAAGTCTACCATCGGGACACGTAGCAGCCAGCCACTGCCTCCAGGGAGACCACAGTTCCTAGACTGTAGGAGTTGTCGATGTTTCTGGCTCCATAGTCTCTATCCCTCTGTAGGATATGAGCCTAGACCTCTGGGGCCTGGTGGCTATCACTCATTTATCATTCGTCATTGCCAAGTCTCAGGCTGGTCCCAAACCTTGGCAAAGATATTAAATAGCAATTTCTATGCCAAAAGGGGTATGCCAATAAATCCCACCCTCATAACTCCCATGAGAAGTGAGCCTTGGGCTGTGAATGTGGCTTAGTGGTATAGTGCTTACCTAGCACACACTAAGTCCTGGGTTCAATTCCTCATTCCAAAGAAATAGAAAAAGCCAAAAGTCGCACTGTGGCTTAAGTGATAGAGTGCTAGACTTGAGCAAAAGGTGATCAGGAACATACCCAGACCCTGAGTTCAAGACACAAGACTGGCAAAAAGAAAAAAAATGAGCCTGGTATGACATATTCTTGTGGGACTCATAGGAGGGCCATGGTTATAGGAAAGAAGTAGAGTAGAGGGAAGCTGCTGATGGCTCACCTCTGTAAGCAACTCAGGAGGCTGAGATCTGAGGATCCCAATTGGAAGCAGGGAAGTCTATATGAGACACTTTTCTCTAATTAAACACCCATAAAGCCAGAAGTAGAGATATGGTTCAAGTAGTACAGTGCTAGCCTTGAGCACAAAAGCTCAGGGATCGGAAAGAATTCAGGCCATGAATTCAAACCCCAGGACTGACACACACACACACACACACACACACACACACAAACAAACATCATGATAGAGCATTTGCCAGTCACCTTTCACAAGTTCCATCTCTAGCAACTCATTATTTTAAAAAAGAGGGATAAGGGAAGATAAGACTTGCTCCAGGAGGTGCTATAATCAATGCCAAAATTCCACAGGAGTTCTAAGATGTGGATACAGGACAGAGAGCCTCAGGCAGAAGGTACAGCATGGGCAAAGGTCTTGAGGTGTGCTGTAGAGCAGGTAGTGTGGGTGGAATGAAGGTTCTGTGGCTTCAGAAGAGTCTGTCAGGACATTCATGGCTGGGCCAAGGTTTGTACTTGAGTCACAGGGCAGAGGTTGGGGTCCAGGAAGGGGGCCCAGGAGAAGAATAGCTTGGCTTTTCACCACAGACCCCTGCCATTTCTGGTGGCTGGAAGCCTATTTTTCACAGCTCCTGACCCACAGAATTCCTTTGCCTGGAGGAGTCAGTACAAATGCAGGGGAGAATGCTTGCTTACGAAAAGCTTCTAGCCCAATGCCACCAGTGGCTCAACCCCTGTAAATCCTAGCTACTCAGGAGACTGAGATAGAGATCGTGGGTCAAGCCAGTTCAGGGGAGGAAAATTAGTGAGACTCTTCTTGCCGATGAACTACCAAAAGCCAGGAATGGAGTTGTGGCTCAATTGGTAGAGAGCTAACCTTGAGGGAAAAAGTTAAGAGACCAGAACCCAGACCCCTGAGTTCAATCCCCAGTACTGGCACCTAAAAAGTAAAGAAGAGCTTTCAAGAGTTCCTAGTCCACTGTGGTGAAAGGCCAGATCAGCCAGGCCCCAGTAGCTCACACTTGTACTCCTAGCTCATCAGAAGGATGAGATGTGTGGATTGAGGTTCAAAGCCAGTCTGAGCAGGAATGTCTGGGAGACTCTGATCTCCAAGGAACCTCTAGAAACCAAAAGTGGCTCTGTAGCTCAAGTGGTAAGCTGAAGAGCTGGGGCACAGTGCCCAGGCCCAGAGTACAAGCCCCATGACCAACACCTAGCCTGCTTGGTCTTACTTTGTGGCTCTAGGAAGAGTATTTTCCAGTGGGCCCCTGAGGGTCTCCCAATACCTAGATCTCCTACAAGTCTTGAGAGCAGCCTGTTTGGAGGCCATTACCTACAGATATTTCTCTTGGGTATTTATTGGAACATTACAGGATGGAATAGGAAAAACCCTAGGTCTCCTTGGTACAGACCAAAATTTTCTTAATGCAAACCCAGAAACACACACACAAAAAAAAAAATCAAAAAAAGGTTGGACAAATGGGATTGCATGCAATTGCAGATTTTCTACCTGGCAAAGGACATAGCTAGCAAGATCACTAGAAAGCCCATGGATTGGGAGAAGATTTTCACTAGCCATACAATGGATAAAGGTCTCATATCTAAAATATACCTGGAACTTAAAAAATTAAATCCCTCAACAACAAATCTTCAAAGAATCAACTGCCCAATAAATAAGTGTGCTAAAGACTTAAAGAGAAATTTCTCTGAAGAGGAAAGAAGGATGGCCAATAAACACATGAAGAAATGCTCAAACTCTCTAGCCATGAAAGAAATGCAAATCAAAACAGCATTGAAATACCACCTCACCCCAGTTAGAATGGCTATAATCAAGAACTCTAATTACAACAGATGGTGGAGGGGATGTGGACAGAAGAGAACCTTATTGCACTCTTGGTGGCAGTGTAAACTTGTTCAACGATTTTGGAAACCAATATGGAGATTCCTCAAAAGACTCCACATAGAGCTCCCCTATAACCCAGCAATCCCACTTTTGGTCATGTACCCAAATGTTTACAAACAAGACCACACTAAAGCTACCAGCACATCTATGTTTATTGCAGCATTATTTACCATAGCTAAGATATGGAACCAACCCAGATGTGCTTCAGTAGATGAATGTATCAAGAAAATGTGGTATATAATGCCTCCATCAGAAAGAATGACATTGCCCCATTTGTTAGGGAATGGAAAAACTTGGAAAAAATTATATTGAAAAGTAAGCCAAGCCTGTCTCTGGTATGGCATGTTCAGAATTTGAAAATGAGTAGTTAGTAGTCATAGGAATGTTGAGGAACAGATATATTCTGTCCTCTTAACAATTAGTCAGTTTTCAAATTTAGGAGTTTCCATAGAATTGAACTGTTTTCTGTTTTAGTATGAGACAATACTAAAATAATGTTTTTTTCAAAATAATGGCAAGTCTATTCTGAAAATATTGTATACTTTGATAACATTCACGTTGAATTCCCTCCGATAAAGAAAGAGCTAATTCAAATTAGCAGGCAAAATGTTCATTTTTTAAAAGGTAATACACATAGAATAATATTTATTATACCAATACAGTGAAATTATATTTTATGCTGCTCATTTTAACTTAATTTTATTGTCAAGGTGATATATAGAAGTCTTGCAGTAATTGTAAGTTAGTGAATACATAATATGTCAAAACTTTTACCCCTCCCTCATTTTTCTCACACTTTTCCTTCACCCCAATACTCCTCACAATTCATAATGTAAATTTCTAACATGTTGTCTTGTGAGTATTGCTATTGCATTGATTTTCCTTTAGTCCTTTGTCTCGCCATTTTATTGTTCCACTTCCCTTGTCAAATGAAGATATATATATATATATATATATATATATATGTATATATGTACATATATATATATATATATATATATATATATATATATACAATAAACAGGATACTGAAATCAAATACAACAGTGGACACACCATAGAGGAAAACACAAAAGAAAAAAGAAATCACATAGTACATTAAAAACAACAACCACAAAGAAAAACCTCTCTTTCCATATCTAGGAGTTTATTTTGCTCAGTATCATTTTTTTGTGTTCATTTATGCATAGCTATTGAGCCATTCTGTTCATCTGCTAGGACTACCCTAGATATTTCCTAGTTATTACAAATGAGGGAAACCATGGAATCTGTCTTTGTGTCTTGCTTATTTTTCTTAGGATTTTTCCAAGTCTTTCCATTTCCTTATGAATTGGAAGCATAGAATTCCTCCGTACATATATAAACCACATTTTGTCAATTCATTCATCTAATGAGTGATATATTGGTTTAAAACATGATTGCATGTAAGTATCACTTGAAGCCATTCAAAAATGACAGATGCCAACTCACCAGATATACTCATGTCATGATTTCCAAGTAAGATAGTATTTTATGGTGGTACAAGTGTTAAGATATCTGAATGAGTCTAATGTATATCTTGCACTGAATTAGGCAGGAAGATATCCAATATCATATAGGATAAAAATGGTAGTGAAAAAATATTTCCCTTGAGAAAGATATAGGAGGCTGCCAGAAGTATGAATTAGTTCAGATAATTTTGAAGAATTTAGAAATGCAAGCTCAATTATGTCTCTTTAAAGAATAATTATGTAAGTGGAAGGGAAAAAGAAGGGTAAGAGAAGAAAATAACTGACAGCAGATCATTGTCCCTAGTTAGAGTATAAAATGATATAATCTATAACTTCCAAGTTAAAAAGAGACCAGTTATGATCTGTCAATGGCGATTGAGGAATTTTCTATTTTAAAGAAGAATCAATTCGAGGAGTCGTCAGTCACATCAGTAAAACTGTATGTGCAATCTAATACTTGGTGTTACTTGTCCTACATTTATAATGAGTAGGCTGATAAGATATCCAAACATATCTAAATATATTTCAATAACATCCCAAACTGATATGGATAGATGGGTCAATAATTGGAACTATAGGACAAAGTAGACTTGTCTGTGTTTTAGTTCAATCTATAATCCCCTGGCTAAATAAAGTTTTCAAAAATGTTCAGAGAATACCTCTAAAAAAATTCATGAGTTATATCTGTATAATATTTCTAAGGTCAGGATAAAAGCACTTGTTCCCAACATTTAGAATCAACAGGACCTGTTGAATTTATGGATCCAGAATTTTATGTCTTCACATTCATATCTCAACATTTTATTAATATGACTTTCACCAAAACACTGTTCTTATTGAACTTGTCTATGTCCTTTTACTTTTCAAATCCAAATAGTAGATTTTCTTCAATATCTTCCTGAAAATTCTTTCCTTCCTTTTCTTCTGTAAATCTGTGTTTATTACTTTTTTGTTTCCTTATTTATTTCTTTCCTCCAATCTTATCCACACTGATACTCACATTGTTCACACTTTCAGCAGAACTTTCCTTTTCCTCTTCCCTTTAATAATGTCCCTGATTTTATTATTATTTTTCATATTCATGTTCGTGGATATTTTGATGATGTTCAAACAGACCTATCTTTGCATCTGTTTACATAAACCTTAGAACAATCAGTTTTTTCCTCTAAATCCATCTTTTCCACCTGTAGTCCTTATCATCAAGAATGTAACTAACATAGTTAGGAGACAGCCATGTGGAAACACTTTAGAGTTCCTCTTACCCTACCTCCATCCATTAGATGAACGATCAAGATTTTCTCAGTTTCTGTAACTAATGTAATTTCTATGTACTCCTTTTTATACCCCTGACACCAGCCTATTGCAAATACTCATCACCAGTCACTCAGTCCTAAAACAACTGTTTACAAAGTATGCATTTTTCCCCATAGTCTTTTCATATTGGTCCTCTCCATCACCAAATGGCTCTCCTTGTAAGCACACAGAGTGAAGAACTCAGACAAAAATTCTAGTACCATTATTTACTCACAACATCGACTGTTGGTCTTATATTTCTCATCTGTAAATGGATGTAATCTACTAGAAATATTGAAGAATATAAATATTGACTTCTAGAGCAAGGAAAAAGAAAGTAAACAGTCCTTACATTTTCTACCTTAGCTTACAAATAAGGAAAGAGTCAAATTCAGTTTGTTGGTATAAAGTCAGAAATAGTTTCATGAAGAAATAAAAAATTTTAACTCCTGGCTCTGCAGCTTGTGTCCTTTTATGGTAACTGCAGATAAGTAAGTGGTATTATGTATATTGTGTCATGTATTTACAGCTGTAATGAAGAACATACTCTTAATATATCATTGGAAACATTAGTTATTGAGTAGTGTCTATATGAGAAAGTTATTTGAACTAATCACATTAAGTTGAAACCTACATCTTAGTCCATCAAAATATGTAAATAATAGATTTTATTTATAAGAAAATAATATCACCAAGAACAGTGAGTATACATTAGAAAGACTGCTGGCATAACATTAGGGTTTTTACTGTCTCTACCTGTTTATGTGATTGTATTTCTTGATATTGAAACTCTCCTCTTTTTATTCTGGTTTTTTTTTTTTTTTTGGTTCATCATGGGGCCTGGACTCTGGGCCTGGCACTGTCCCTCAGCTCTTCAGCTCAATGTACACTACCACTTGAGCCACAGTGCCACTTCCCGCCTTTTCTGCTTATGTGGTGCTGAGGAATCAAACCCAGAGCCTCATGTAGGCAAAGCCAACACTCTGCCACTGAGCCACCTTCCCAGCCTTCCTCTTGTTATTGTATGTCATCCAACGCTGTTTATAACTATGCACTCAATGTGGGAAATTTAGCTTCAAAGATAATTAAAGTTTTTTTTTTTTCCTTTTCAATCACAACACCGTCATTGTTAGGCTACACTCCATCCAAATTATTATTAGCATCATAAGTGCTAATTATTGAACGTCGGATATGTGTCTATGATTTTACTATTATTTGTCTATTGATTAATAATTTTAATGTTACCACTGTGCATGCATCCATATTGAAATTTTGAACAAATAAACAAAAAAACTAAACCATATCAGGTAACTTGACTGTGTGCTTATAACAAATTATGGAATAGATTTTTTGAAGCATTGCAAATTCCTAATCAGTATTAATTAACTTCCTCTCTCTCCTTAACTACAAACAAATATTTAAGAGTTTGGGCAGAACCTTTTCAAGTAATATACTGTAAATATAACTACAATATCATGTGTATACCTAAAATTCCCTTGAAAGTAATAAACTCTACTTTATATTGAAATATTAGTTATTTTATTCTAGGAAACTTTTAGAAAAATAGACTGTATATCTTTGAAATGAAAAAGGTAAAAATACTAACATAAATGTTTTAGAGGGAGTCTGTCATATATATATATTTTATGTGTAGAATAGTTCATTTTTAGAGATTATTTGTCATCAGAAATATATACATATATCTAAATTTATTTGCAGAATGATATACATCATAGTGAAACAAACATCTTAAAACATAATTATAATTAATAAATAACTTCATGAAACTAAGTGCCGGTAACTCAGCCTTATAATACGAGTTATTCTGTGTGCTGAAATCTTAGAATTGTTTTCGAAATTAGCCCAGACCGAACAGTACTTGTTAGATTCTTATCTCCAATTAACCACTAAAAACAGGAATTAGCTCTTTTCCTCAAGGTATAGAGTGTTGTCTTTGACAATAAAAAGGCTTAGGGACAATGCCCAGGCCTTGTAAACAACACCCACAACACCAATTGTATCACATTAATTTCACAAAAGCATCTTTTAACTGCTGTGAATATTTCTTAGAAACATGAATACATACCCCTGAAAAATGTTAAGTAAAAAAGTATAGAATATTTAAGTCTATGTTAAAGACATGACTATTTAGATTGTTTAAGATATTTAGGTAATGATTACAAGTTAATAATAATGATAGGTAGGTCATATATTGGGACTGGTTTTTTTATTCTATTTTACAAAAGTAATAAAATGATATTTATAATGATTATATAAAATTACTCTTGCTTGGTATTTGAATTATCATTTGATAAATATTTTTAAATGGTTTCCAAAGCAAAGGAGTCTCAATTCTTTTGTAATTTCAAAACAATTAAGAAAATTATTTCAAGGCTGGTTCACTCTAAGTCTATGTTTGTTTTCTTCTTCTAGTTTTCATATGTTAGTAGAAATTAAAATTCCAAAAATTTAATGGATATTGGCATTCAGGAACATCTTCACATATACTAATATTGGAGTCGCTTGAGTGGAATTGTTTTATTTCATTTGTTACTTTCACAAGTAAATCAAGATGATTGTGTATTTTGTTCTTTTCACTGCTTTTGGCTCTTATCTTGATAATACGTTTTTCCTAGTAAGGAAGAGATAAGCCATTTGATTGAGCAAGTAACATATGACTTTCATAAAATGCAGATGCATAGATGTCTTCTGTCATTTCCTAAAAGTTTCTTCCAGAAAAGTTTCTCAATTACTTAGAAGTTTTTCCCCTTCCCCTCTACAAATTATACCGACATCAAATACAGTGAAAGCAGGGGTTATACTGTGGGGGAGGGACATACAAAACAACAAAGAAATAATCTTATAAATGTTTTAGAAACAATTGCATGAAAGAAAAAAAAAATATTTGAAAACATATCTTAGGGTTAATTTCCTTAACATCACCTTATCTGAACTTTCTGCTTGACTCAGACATATACTAAATATTGCAAATAAGGGAAACCATGGGAAAGAAATAGGGATACAGGTGGACCCATTGCAACAATGAGATATACAAGTCCTTATGTCAAAAAATGAACTTTACAACTTTGGTGGGGGGTGTAGGGAGGAGGATTGGGTGGCGCGGCGGGGGAGGATGGGAAGGAATGGGAAGGGGAAACAAAGGAGGAGGCTACAATGCTTGATAAGAAATATACTCATTAAATTGTCCATGTAATTGTAACCCCTCTGTACAGTATTTTCACAATAAAAAAATAAAAATAAAAATAAATTACTTAGAAGTGATGCATAATTCCTAGGTATAGGTATTCCAGTTATCACATATACTTTTGGATTAAGTTATCTCTGTATAAATTCAAACGGACAAAATACCTTCAAAATAAACAGAAATCACATATTTGATTTTTGGTTTTGTTTTTTTTTTGGGTCTGGTCATGGGGCCTGAACTCTGGGCCTGGGCACTTGAGCTCTTCATCTCCAGGGTAGCGCTCTACCACTTGAGCCAAAGCCCCACTTCCGGCTTTTTTTGTTTTGCTTATGTGGTGGTGAGGAATCGAACCCAGGGCCTTGAGCATGCAAGGCAAGGGCTGTACCACTGAGCCACGTTCCCAGCCCCACATCTTTGTTTTAAATGCAGTAGTTTAGAAAGAGTTTTTAGCCAAGACCAAAAACATCTTTTTAGCTATTCTGCATTTTTTTAGCTATTCTGCATTGTGTGAAGAAGTTTTAACAATAGTTTTTTGTTTTTTTTTTTCCTGACATGTAATTCACTTACAATATATTATCACCTTTTATTGTATACATTTTAGTGCTTTGGAAGTAAATTGTACCTTCATAGGTTTTCAAAGCCTAGTTTTCACAAACTTGCATTTCTTCAAATAGAAATGCTGTAAATTTTAGAACAGACATTAAAATAGATATAAAATTCAGTTACCGGAATTTGCCCAGCATACATCCTCTATATTTGGGGGATCATTTCCAGGGTCTCACACATACTATACAAGTTCACTGTCAATTACATTCTCTGTCCAAAAATGTTTTTTACTTCTGTTTAATACATTCATAGAAGTGTAATGCGTGGATCCTATACAATTCTTTTTCACCTTTTGAAGGCTTGAAAACTTGTTTGCTAAAATGACTGCAGTATTATACAAATCGATCACAATGAGAAATATATCAGTTTCTCCACAAATGCATTACTATATTTTGCCTCCTCTTTTTATATTATGGTCATACTAGTGAGTTTTCTTTTTATTATTTCTTAGACACTAAAAAGGAGCTTAATTCATATGCTCCTCCTATTGGCTATTGATTTACATATGTTATTTAAAGAAATATCCTATTCAGGAAAAATTTATATAGATTAGAAGATATAAAAATACTTAAGTTTCAGAATCATTGTAGCATTAACATTGTAGCATTAACAAATACGTGCCCTCTGTTGGATATGTTTTCATTTCTGTTATAGTGTCCCTTGAATTATGAAAGGTTATCACTTGATATAATCCAGTTCTTGCTTTTCTTTAGCCAGTAATATTTTCCATGTCAAATTTTTAGAAAACTTTACTGATCAATGTCATGAATTTTTACATTTAGGTTTTATAGGTTTTTACATCTCACATTTAGTTTGATAGTCATTCTTTATAAGGTTTGAGGTAGGCCAAGTGCCGGTGGCTCACGCCTGTAATCCCAACTACTCGGGAAGCTGAGATCTGAGGATCGTGGTTTAAAGCCAGCCCGGGCAAGAAAGTCCATGAGACACTTATCTCCAATAAACCACTACAAAACTGGAAGTTTTGATGTTGCTCAAGAGGTAGAGTGCTCACCTTGAGCTGAAGAGCACATGGATAGCGCAAAAGCCCAGAGTTCAAACCCCATGACTGACATACAAACAAAAAAACAAAGGATTGAGGTTGTAGTCTAAGATCGTTCTTTAAATCTAGAGAGGCAACAGTGCCCATACAACCATTTAAGCTTCTGTTTTTATTTCATAAAATCATAACATCCTTTTCAAAATCTGTGGACCATAAAACTAAGAATTTATTTTTGACAAATCTGTTACCTTATTCTATGTGTCTGTTCTTACAGTTGAACTATGTTGTCTTCACTACTAAACATGGTAATACTATTCAATCTAGTATGAAGGCTCAAGCTACACCATTTTACAAGATTGATCTGACTGACCTGTATTCCTTGAATTTACATACGAGATTATTGAGCAGGTGGACCAATATTCTAGAGATATCTAAATATTTCATAGTCACTCATATTTCACACCTTGTGAAAATACACACCCCTGATATTATATATAGAAAATGTCTTTAGAGACTGCTCAATGCAACTAAAATTAATTAAGGAATGAGATAAGATTTAGATAACAGTACAGCATAATAAAGCTGAATGATAACGACTTGAGCTATACTGCAGAAGAGAGCGAGAGGGGGACCACATAGGAGCTGTATGTCATTGGTATTGTTTCAAAAAAACAGAAAGACTTCAGAGAAGACAAGGAGAAAAATAAAGTGTCCTGAATCTAGTTTCTTTTTAATCCACCTGATAGTTTGGACTGAAAGTCAGATAACATGGGAAAAATAAAATAGAAAATAAAGCATTGTATAAAGCTGTTACAATGTAAAGAAATTGTAATAGTAATATAATTCATTTTCAAAGAAATAAGAGAAAGAATAACAATAACAATTGCTAATGTGGATAGAAGATGGATCACATTTTATATACAATTTTGAAAAAACATACTAGGAATGAAAATTTAAAAGTCATAATTTATAATACAATTTGTATTATAACTTGATAGAATAGCTCAGTGGTAAAACATTGGCCTAACATATGTGAAGCAATTGTGTGATCTCCCAAGCATTGCAAAGTAAACACAAAGCACACACACACAAAATTCACATAAACACACACGCACACCACATACACACATTTGGAATATTGTTATTATATTAAACAAAGGAAATTATCACAAATAGTAAAAGTATTTTAATATATGAAATCATAGTATTGCTCATACTATTTAAAAGTTTAGTAGAAATAAAATAGTCACAAGATACTTGGATTCTTATAGATTGAGTAAATTGAAAATTAAGAAATAAAAGACATGAGAACTTTACAAACAAGTTTTAAATAATAAACATTTTGAAATATTTGTCCTTTTAGTTTGACAAAAGATTGATGTTACTGGTGTTTTAACTCAAGATTTAGAAGATGATAACCAAGTGCTCTATATCTTGCTAGGGATAGCTATATCTCTAATCATTTCACTCTGGAAATTTTATGATAAGGTCTCATAATTCCTCAATCTATCCCGAATTACAAACCCTATTTACATTTCCCACCATAGTTAGAAATTTGAAACCACAAATTGCTATGCCCAGCTCAAACATTTTTTTTTTAATTCAAGTACAAATATTTCCAAAAAGTGACCAGGTAATAAGGCCTTTTTAATAAAGTATGTGCTTCTTTAAAATACAGCATTTGTTACATGGACAAATATGTTTAGGACTATAACAAAATAAAATTATTTAAATTCACCAACCATATAAAATTTAAGAAAATAATTTTTTACATATTCACATGTTAACTATTTTGAAAGCAAAATATATGTCTGAATAATTTACATGTGTTATAATTATGCAAAACTAAATTAACTAATCTACAACTTTGAAAAAAGAATTACACTAAAGAAACAAAACAAAAGAAGTTCAAAATTTGAAATTTAGAAAATAAAGTGTATTCTTTAGTTGACTTAAGTAACGGTAAACCCTCTGTATATCAATTTTATAATAAAAAATGCATGAACAAAGAAAGAAAAGTATCCATTGGTCAATAACAACAGGAGAAACATCAGTAGTTTTTTTTTTGTGTGTTCAAAAAAATCAATGGAAGAGATAACAATGTTCCTTCTATAATAAATGTAGTCATTACCTTACTTAAGTAACTGTATCCCCTCTGTACATTACTTTTACCATAAAATTAAATTGAAATTAAAAATAAACTAAATAATATACCAATTAAGAATTTGTAGAGAGCTAGGAAGTTGGTTAACTGGTAGAGCGCTTGCCTTGCATGCTTGAGGCCCTGGGTTCGATTCCTCAGAATCACATAAACAGAAAAAAAAGCCAGAAGTGGCGCTGTGGCTCAAGTGGTTGAGTGCTAGCCTTGAGGTAGCCTTGAGGGACAGGGCCCAGGCCCAGAGTTCAGGTTCCAGGACCAGACACCCCCCCAAAAAAAAACAGAATTACTAGAAGCCCTTGGTTAAAAACTTTTTAGAAAACTGCCCTAAGTACCCAAGTAATATAATTTGATAATAGTATTTAAATATTTCAACTTCAGCAGAGAAGCTAAAAGATTAAAAACTGTTACAAACTAAAGTAATAAATCAGAATATATCACTATTTATAATAATCATAAGATGAATTTATAGTGGTAGTTAAGTATGTAAGAAATGAGGCAATTTGCCATTCGTTTGCACTTAATAAGTGAGAAAGAATTTTCTAGGTCTTTTTAAATATATAATAAGTTTAATGAAGAAACGATTCTTTCACATCATATGATAATCAGATGAAGCTGATATTAGAACAAAGAGCAGATTGTAGTAAGTTTTGGATGTTAATGTATATACTTATTTTTGTTGTGAGAAATTGTGTTCAACTTGGGGTATTGTTTTTGTTAAAACTGGTTAATTTTAGGATAGGGTTTCCCTTTCCACAAGAACAAGCACCTGATCTGTATTTTTAGCCTTCTCATTACCAATGGCATAAGAGTTGCAAACCAACTTGTCTAGATTCCTACCTTGGCTGGCCTGGATTCTGCAGTCCTTCCAATCTTAACCTGTAAATAGTGCAGGATGGTGGAAATAATACAATGCAGCTAGCTATAGATTGAGAAGGAAGTCCACTAAACTTTTTGCCTGCGTTCTGTTCTCAAGCCTCCTCAATAGTTCAGATTGAAGCCCCTACTGCCAAGCAGTAAGAGTATTTTTTTAAAGCAACTAGACATATATATTATTTAGGCATGTGAACACCTCAGGACAAGAATGAATAAAAGAGCATTGAAGCATAGAGGACAGGCCCAATGTTAACTAGCTACTTAGAGGCTGAATAAGCTTAGCTGGCTACTCAGGAGGCTGAGATATGAAGACCACTATTCAAAGCCAGTCCAATCTTGAAAATAAATGTCATTATCTCAAAAAAATAACAGTGGAACAATGGCTCAAGTGTTAAACCACTATCCTCGGTGACAGAAGCTTAGGGAGAGTGCCTAGGCACTATCAAGCCTCAGGAATGATGAATGAATGAATGAGCACTTGCACATGCCCCTGCGTGTATATGCGTGCATGTGTACACACACACACACACTCTCTCTCTCACACACACACACACAAACACACACACACACACAAATGAGTATTTCAATGCGAAGTTCTTTTTTTTTTTTTTTACCTTGCTGTAATCTATTTCCCAGTATTAGTTTACAAATTAACAAAATCAGCTAAGAACGTCTTTACATACAACTCATCTTGTTTCTCTAAAGTCAACTCTCTTTTTGGAAGCAGGCTTTTATTTGACCCAAATGTAAATTATTCAGAAGGTCGATTCATCTCCCTCAATTCTGTAGAATTAGATGATTGTTTAGCTTCCTCCAAGCAATATAATTTTGTGAAATCCTGCATCAAGCAACGTATTTCTTTCACTAGAAGGGAAGCCTCTGTCAAATAATTAATAATAGGTTTTCCTTCTCCTTGCTAGCATCTGTAGTTTTATTATCTTCATACGTTTCATGGTCTGTCTGTGTATGACAAAGACTGCTGTGAAAATAAAAAGACGCTTCACAGCACTTATCATTTATATACCATTCATAGATATGAAGGTGTTTAAATATTACTGAAATTGCTTTGGAATGCAGCATGTTCACATTGACTATCGTGAAAAATAAGAATTGGTTTCTCAGAACTTTAGGTAAGAACTTGATTGAAAGAAACAAAGGGAAAAGTGAGGAACAACTCAACACATACATTCAAATGAAACAAAACAACCCAAGGAAACAAATTAATTCATTACTCAAGAACTTGCAGGAAATAAAAGACTTAAAAAAACATCAGCTATGACAAGCTTATGAAAATCCTGACTACATGGGAGTCTACTCTTGTGAGGATAGAGGTTAAAGCTCTATCCTCTGGACAGAAAGATATATACACAATGCCATGCACCTGTTATTCTAAATTCCAGGAAGAATAACATAACGTGGACTGAGCCCAAGATCATACACAAGTATCTGAAAGATAATCAGGATAATTTAGGGCTGGAGACATGACAAAGTGATAAGAACACCCATTTAGGGGGCACAAGACACTCAATTCAAACTTTAATATTATGGGTATTAAAGTAAAAAGCTATGATTTTAAATAATTGAATAATTTTAAGATTTGAGTATTTGAATGGAAAAATGCATGAGAGAGAATGAACCCATGGTGCAAAGCTTTCAACTTAAGTGAAAATGTTTTGGGGTACTTTAGACAAAACAGAGTTACCTTGCAAATGAGCATGGTTGTGCATTTGAGTGATGGAAATATTTTACTTACACAGTGTAAATTGAATAGATTTTATTTGCGTAGATTGTTTTTCTTGAATTACGAGCCTGGATGATGTCCCTGAGATTGTTCTCTCAAGGCTACCACTCTACTACTTTGAACCACAGTTCCAATTCTGATTTTCTGTTGGTTGTTTGGTGATAAGAGGCTCCTGGAAATTCCTGTCCAAGATGGTTTCAAAACATGATTGTCAGATCTCAGCCTCCCGAGCAACCAGGATGCCAGGCAATAGCCGCCGATAGTATAATAATTTAGTAAATTGTACAGTTACTGAAGTTATTCATTATCATTATAACCTGTGTAATATATGTGTGTGTATATATATATATATATATCAATGCATATGGATAGAAATATTTTAACATATTTTTGTATCTACAGTAGATTTATAAAACCATCCATTATAAAATAAAATGGAAACAAAAGTTAATACGGAGCAAAACAAAGGAAATTATCACATGTTTCTTGTTGCTGAATGGAATACGAATTGCGAGAATAAGTTTGGGAAAACCATCTCTACATTAACAAAATGGATAAGAGGTATTAATTCCAATCAATTTATTTGCCCATATTGTGCAACCTCACACATGAGTGTCAAAATCAAGCCACACTTTTTGTCTTTGCTTTTAACTCACTTGTTATAATTTACGGGTTAGTTGAAGTAATCAAATAAAGATTAAAATAATATTATGTGAGGCTATGAATTAGAGCTGAAAATGATTGTAAATGTGATAATACCTAATTAAATTGCATATTTCTTACTTTTACTCTGTCATGTCCCTCATTTCCACATTAGGAAAGTACATAGAAGGTTCTCACTAAATTATATGAACATTTATGAAATAATGTATTGAAAGAATATGGGCACAGTGTGGTTTTAGCTTATTGAGACCTGTAAGAGGAATTGTGTTTCTAAAGACTTGCAATACATTGTGATGAAGGTGAAGGGAGGGATGTGCTTATTCTGGAAAACTGGCTAGAGGATTGCTCCCATAAAGGCAGTGATGAATTCTTTCAAAAAGTTACAGTAAAATCACATTCACAACCATGTTCACTGCTGCAATATTCACCAAGTTACAGAAACAGCCCAGATGCTCTTTGGAGGAGTGATGGTTGGAGAAAGTGTGGCACCTATACAAAATTGGATTGCATCCATCCATTATGAAGACTGTTACATCATTTGCAACAAAATGGATAGATCTAAAACTATATCAATTAAACTAAGTCAGAACCAGACACACAAAGGACCCATGTTCTGTCTCATATTTGGAAGCTAGAACTTTATTACAAGTTTACACAAAAATATTAACCAAAGCATGCTATTTGCGGCGGAGTATTTCAAAGGTGTAATTTCTTATAAAAGTGAACTTTTAATCCAACAAAATATATATCAGGAAACTATCACTTGGAAGATGTGAGGGGAAGTCAAAAGGAAGGAATAAAGAGAGTTATGGAGGAAGAGAGGGAAAGTATAATATTCAATGTACATAGTATGAAACTAGGAAAAATTAAGGTGGGGTGAGGTTTGGAAGGGTGTGGAAAAGTTATATAAAGATCCATTATACTTAAAAAAAAACTGATTTGTTGAATGGAAATTCCATTGTCCAAGTATTTAAGATAATAAAAATATAATTAAAAACAATGGATACATCTGATCTTAAATTTTATTTCCATCTCTTTTAAAAAATAAAATTGTTTGCTCTATAAATTCATCAGAGGGATGTATTTTGTGGCTAGCTAGATCATTGCACATCTGTCTCTCTCTTCTTCTCTCCCTTTCATGGTTCACATAGGTAATATGATTGCTCCATAATTATCCTAATTTATTTTGCTTTTATGTTTTTGGTTGCATCATTTCACTTTCTGCTCTGCCATTTCCCAACTAATTTACGTAGAAGGTTTTATTTCCTATTTTCTCATTCCTAGAATAAGCTGCACATGAAGACACCACTGGTCCTCATTTTCAGTCTGTACCTTTGAATACGGAGGAAAATCTTTCCTCTGCTCTCTACCAATTCCCGACTCTCCAGTTAGAATAATTTAGAATAGTAAAAAGGATAAAAGAGAAAATAAATAATATGAAACAAACAGATGCAGAAAATTCACCGGATTTTTTTGACCAGTTCATCCAATGTGAACTATTGGGGAAATACATGGACACTTCATTCTCACTGGCACTCAAAGTTTCTGGCTAGGCAATTCTGATGAAGATGAGGAACAAGAAAAAAAAGTGAGAAATGGTATCAATTGCAAGAAAAAATGGAGAAGGATTCAATCAAATTTCTTCTTTGGTCTGCCGAAAATAATCGCCTTACTACAGTGCAGAGACAACTTTCCAAAAAGGCCACTCATGTGAATACTAGGGATAACAATGAGTATACCCCTCTTCATCGAGAAGCCTACAGTGGACACTTAGACATTGTCCATGAGTTGGTGGCTCCAGGTAGATATTCATGTAATAATTGTCAATGGCTGGACACCCCTGCACAATACTTATACATGGAATAATACTAGAGTGGTTTCTTTATTTCATCATGATGCAGATACCAATGGACAAACTAAAGGCCTCTTGACCCCCTTGCATCTTGCTGCTGGGAATAGAAACAGCAAAGTTATACTAGATCTCTTTCTCTTGAACCATTATATCAAACCAGGTCTGAAGCACAACTTGGAAGAAACTGCATTTGATATTGCCAAAAGAATAAGTATGTATCACTACTTCTTTGAAGTTCTGGAAGGCTGTACAAATTGTTCTCTAAAGTCCTAATGGTTTGGTTAAGTTTCTTAAATTTCAAAATTGCCAGTCCATCCTATGTGTCCATACAAAATATTTTAACAATACAAAGCAACAACAATATCTTACTTTAAAAATTCATGGATTGCTTGGTATTCTTCCAAGTGAATTGCCTGAGTTTGATGTCAAAATATATTCGAGTTGTTTGTATACTAATGATTTCTGTAGAGTTTTTTATTTTTTAATAAGAAATAATTTTAACTTATCTGTTGAAATGAGTAGTACAGAAACTAAAGATATTTCTGATGCTTGTCTGAAAAAAGTGTATTTTAAAATATTTAGTTTTCTGTTTGTATAATATCCATAATCTGTTTCATTTTCTCCTTGATATAATACTTTGAATTCGACATTGTTTTATAATATATAGGTTCTTAATAAACGTGTCCTTTCAGATTGCATTCGATATAGAAACAGTTAAAGATTCCTTTAATTCCTAGGTCCTTACGGAATTTTATTTCTTTGGAATAAAATGACAATGTTATCTTATTTCAAAAGTTTTATAAAAGTTATGCTATGTAAAGGCCTTTCTGAAAAGGTGAAGATTGAATACATTGATGTCAAACTAACTTTTTTTCTATGAATTACATGTATTATTACACTTGTATATTTGTAATCAACTTTTTAATAACTGTTTTTCATTTCTTGCATTCTAAGAATGAAAAATATGGAATATTTCACAAATTTTCATATCATTAACATGGCTCTTGCACAAGAGCATTGTAATTCGGGTAGACGTGCTGCTGAAGCATGTAGTATCCTGTAAATTTAAGTAGTTAATGATGCAATCTTAAGACAGGCATATATCCTTGGTTGCCTATTTGTAACAAGGAAACCTTATTGTTACCTAAATTGCTTGTTATTTTTTGTTCAATTGTTCACATTTGCAATGTTTGTCAATAACTATTTTAAGTCTTTTTCATTTGAAATTTGATCATACTTTGAAGCCTTTATAGCTAGGTCCAAAGGTGATGGCTTTTCAAGTACTTACTTATCAACTGATTTAGCTTTGTGGAGCTAATGGATTCAAAGTAAGCCTTGCTTAAGAGCTACTTCTAAAATTCTCCAGCTTAAAAATGTCACAAATGAGGTCTTACTGGCACAAATGTCTGCCTGACCAATTACCCTTCTTCCATGTAGGAACAGACCAACCAGAATATCTTACTCTGACAGCATAGCTTGTCTTACTGGAGCAAAACTAATCTTAGTTATAAGGGATCATAGAGAGACGAACAGTTCAGACAGAACTGTTCAGACTAGAACGTATTTTAGTCAAAATATAATTATTTATTATCCCTACCATTTCAAAAGTAGCTAAAGCCAAGAAGGTGAAAAAATTTTCATATGCATGATTACCTAGTGTCCTGGCCTGTCTAAAATCCAACCAGGCAGGAACTTACACCACTGATTTTCTATCACCAAATATATTCCATAGTTCCAGGAGAAGTCCATATGTTTCTTCTCATTATTAGGCCTTAAATTGGTAATGTTTTAATCACAGTGTTTCCTCTTGCTTCTAGGTGTACATGTCCAAATGGTAAAGCTTTAGGTCTAATTCTACCAAACACTGAGGTAGAGGTAATGGAAATATATTTTAAAACAGTTGCCTTTGTTACCTTAACCACAACAGAACAATGTAAAACATTTTCTTATATTATATATACTTATATATTTTATATTTATATGTGCTGATTTTATATTTCACACAGTGAATCTTACTGGAATTAATTGATAATTTGACAAATTACTTGATATTTATTCCAATAAATAGATTAGAATATAAATAATCAGGATTAGAATATATATTAAAATATAAAAAGTATCAAAACAATATTTTCGGTATAAACTGTGATACCTTCTAAGTGTTCTTGGTTTCTGAATTCACATGTTAAAAAAAATGTTGTTTTCCTCCAATCTATAAGGGATTTTACTCTGCTGCTCTATTTTTTTAACTTGCTGATCCCGAACTGTTTTTCTCCATATTTCTGAAGCATTCCTACTGATTATACCCAAATTTTGCTGATATGATACTTAAAAGGTATTTTTCTTCTACAGGATCCATGGGTCCTAGCATGCCAGGTCCCAGTTATCTGCATCATCAGATAACTAGGGCAAGAGTTCTTACCTAGGCCCATGCAACATGCCAACAGAAAGTAATTGAAGACCCATCTCAATTTCTCATTTCCTATATTTCAGGGCCCCAATTCCTTGAAATGCAGGAATTAGCAGTAAGAAATTGAGAAATGCAAGGCAACTTAAAATGCAAGATGAAATCACAAAATGTGAAAGTACAGTAATTCAAACTTTCAATTTTCAGATGACCATCCCATGTGAGTGAACAAGACTACAAATGTCACAAGATTATTTGTAATACCCCTCTCCTAATGATTAATGAATGATTTCAGTCCAGCATCATCAGGCCAAAAAATAGTTCCTGGAATGATAGATCCATAATTGGTCTACAAAGACTAGGAAAACTTGACATAGAAGTCAAATATAATTCAGAAAAACATTAATTGAGAAGATCCTTAGTGCTTCAAAACACTGGTACTTCAGTAAAACTTGGTTCTGTAGTATAAAAATGTTGTCATTCTCAAACAAATGATAACCTACATTTAATCTCCTGAAAGTATATGCCTTTTCAAATAAACTTTTTAAAATCACATTTGCCAAAATAACACTTTACAAGTAGATAATATTTAGTGACGTTACAAGTTTTTCAAGTGTAGGGAGCAAGTTACAATAGAGTTGATTTATTTACCCAGTACTAAGGCCAAACAGGTTCAACCATTCATTAAAGTGTAGAAATACTACCCCCCACCATTTGTGTTTTTCAGTAGGTGACATCGAAAATTTGTTAAATACATCAGCCTCCCATATTTCAAACCAAAATATTAGCTAACAAAGTAAATTTCATCACATAATAAGTACATTTAAAAAAGTCATGAATAGTTGCCTTATCATATGGTGTTTTATGTATTCCCTATGTGTCTAACATAATAAGAAATATGACTTTAAGTCTTAATATGGGTACTCATCAGAGATTTGACAAACATAAAATATGTCTTCTATTTCTATCATATTCCTCTGCAGTAGTAAATTTTCATTTTCTTCATTTTCCAAAACTTATAGGTAGTAGAAAATATTATCCCATGTAAAATAAAATAATCACAAACCATTGTACAACACCATTTACAAAACTTGTAGTTAGGAATACATTCTAAGCCATTTTTAAACTTTCTTGTTGCCTACAGATTAATTTTCCAAATGGAGGGGAATAAAATCATGTCTAGGTGCTTCATGTCTCCACTTTTACAAATTGTTACTTCAGATGAATGAATTATGGAAATATAAGCTGACATCAGTTCAAGTATATGCAGGATATAAACTCCATGGAATGTATATAAACAAGTACTAGCAGACAGTTTAACAGAATGACTATCAGGAAGTTGAAACAAGAGAGGAATAATAGTAAAGACATAGAATGAATGAAAATGGAACAAGGAGCAAGTACAGCTAGAATACTCAATGTGCACATGTGAGAAAGGACGTGGTAAATTGGAAATAAATCTTGTAGAAGGGGTTGGTTGAGAATGATAGAAGGAGTGACTCTGATCCCGGAACATTGGACAATTAGATGGACATCTTTAATTGTAACACACTTGCACAACCTTTTGAAATTCAGTGAAAAAACACAACAAAAAACAAAAACACACAAAAAGCACAACCAAACAGCAATCTCTATAAAGTATGATTATGACCTCTCAAAATTTTAAATAGTTAATGAAGGACAATCTTGGGAAAAGCATACAAAGCTGTTAAAAGTAGGCAGTTTAGGGTAGAGGAGAATTTTTAACAGATTTAAATAGATTGTCTAAGGTTATAAATGACCTACATCTGCTGCAAATATTTTCTTCTGCGAATTCTCTTGGCCTGAACTGGATACTCCAGTCCTGAGCCACACTTGATAGCTTGTGAAGACAGAATGGAAGAAACAATATCAAGAACCCATTACTCCACTGGAGAGAAATCAGTCCTCTATGTTTTCTCTCATTTCTCTTGACTACTTTTATTCATAATTTTAAGTCAAGTGATTTTTAATTATATTTTTTCCTTCTTCGTTCTGGCAAAGTAATTGTTCTAAGTAAGTTAATAAATATTATTTGCCATTTTTTTCTATCATGCTGTTTACTTGTCCAAGTGAGTCTATTAAACTTTCCCCTTTCATTTGGGTGCCACGGAAACTCAGCATCAATGTTAATGAGGACAATCTCTATTGTAAAACTTTGTCTCCAAAATACCAGTCCAAGAAGCTGTGATCACAAATATTTAGCTTTACTTTTTTTCTTTTTTCTTTTACCTTAAAAGTCTTCTTGTGTCTAAAGTGCCCTCAAAAATAGGAACTCCACCACTTTTTGGTTCAATCCTTCTAACCTCAAAGATGTAATTTGCTAACAAGATGCTTAGAGGAAACCGAAGAATACTTCACTTTTATCTTCTCTCTTTAGATTTCTCCCTAGATACCATATCAGGATCAGTGAAGTTATTCTTTCCAAAATTATTTCAATAGATCATCTTTCTCTCGGTCTTGCATTTGCTCAGAAGGATGTATGGAAAAGAATAGAGTTAAATCATCCATACCTTGGATGACAGTGTCTGTTACAAAAGGACAGTGCTCTTATGTCCTATTGCTCTGTCCTCCTCTTAGCTCTTGCTAAGAGGAGTGAGCTAAATAGTGAGCTAAATAGGCTCTGTAAAATCACTTCAGGTAGCAAAAATATTGAGACAATATATCAAAATTTTGGCCTCCCTCCACTGATGAAGCTAATATGCTTAGCTAGGGCCTCTAAGAACCCGTTTTCTTGCCTTTTCAATTTGCTCAATTATTTTCTGATCCCAAAACTTTTTGGCTTATGTAATAAGGGAAGTCTTCACTATCTCATGTTAATAAGGATATTATATATATGAGCTACTAAGAAATGTGAAATCATTGGTTTCAAGTATCCAATCAGGTTTTTTTCTGTAGTTCAGTGCTTCACATGCAAAGACATTGTAGAAAGTATTACAAACAGAAAAGTGTAAACCCAATAACTACTTTAATCGTTGAAGGCACTTTCTCCCTAAATATATTGACCCAAATTATCTTTTTCAGAGAATTATTGTTTGCTAATTAAAGTCAATTCACAAATTTTGATGTCTTTTTTTAATTTAATTTAATTTTATTTTATTTGTGAACATACTGTACAGAGGGGTTACAATTACATAGGCAGGATAATGCGTACATTTCTTATCAAGCATTGCAGCCTCCTCCTTTGTATACCCTTCACATCCCTTCCCAGCCTCCCCCCTCCCCGCCAATCCCAATCCTTCTCCTTACCCCCCCTTACCCTCCCCCCCCCGCACCGACGTTGTAAAGCTCATTTTGGACATGACAACTTGTACTTCTCATTGTTGCAACACGTCCACCTGTTTCCTTAAACAACTGGTTTTTCCCCATCTCTTCCACAAGTTATACTGACATTAAATATAGTGAAAGCAGGGGTTATACTGTGGGGGAGGGACATACAAAGAAACAAAGAGATAATCTTTTAAATGCATTAGAAACACATGCATGAAAGAAAAAAAACATTAAAATACATATCTAAGGGTTCATTTTCCTGACATCACATTATCTGACCTTTTCCTCTTGACTCATACATATACTAGATATTGCAAATAAGGGAAACCATGGGACCTATGTTTCTTTGGGCCTGGCTAACTTCACTTAATATAATTTTTTCCAAGTTTTTCCATTTCCTAACAAATGGGGCAATGTCATTCTTTCTGATGGAGGCATAGAATTCCATTGTGTGTATATACCACATTTTCTTGATCCATTCATCTACTGAGGGGCATCTGGGTTGGTTCCATATCTTAGCTATAGTAAATAATGCTGCAATAAACATAGTCGTGCTGGTAGCTTTAGTGTGGTGTTGTTTGTAAACATTTGGGTAAATGCCCAAAAGTGGGATTGCTGGGTCATAGGGGAGTTCTATGTGAAGTCTTTTGAGGAACCTCCATACTGCTTTCCAAAGTGGTTGAACAAGTTTACATTCCCACCAACAATGAAGTAAGGTTCCTTTCTGTCCACATCCCCTCCAGCATCTGTTGTTGTTAGAGTTCTTGATTTTTGCCGTTCTAACTGGTGTGAGGTGATATCTCAATGTTGTTTTGATTTGCATTTCTTTTATGGCTGGGGATGTTGAACATTTCTTCATGTGTCTATTGGCCATCCTTCTTTCTTCTTCAGAGAAGTTTCTCTTTACGTCTTTCACAACTGCCCAATAAATAAGTGGGCGAAAGACTTAAAGATGTCTTTTTTTTAAGAAGGTTGAATTTAAATTCTACTACAACCTTGTTTCACACAGTGAGTAGATTTCCTGGGTAAGGACAATTCTCAAGGCAACCTACAGGATTTATAGCATGGTTTCTGAGGTTTGTTTGTTTAGTGTGAAAATGAGCCATCTTCACCCACTTTGCTCCATCTCAGCTAAGTCTCCATTGCTTACTTTGCATGAAAGCCTATTTTCCCAAGCAATTTTAAATTTTCATAATAGGCTAAGTTGTTAAAAAGTTTGAACAAATTAAAATTTACCTGCCATAATTTTTTGGGGGGTCCAGTCGTGGGGTGAACTCTGGGCCTGGGCGCTGTCCCTCAGCTCTTCATCACAAGGCTAGCGCTCTACCTCCTGAGCCACAGCGCCACTTCCGGCTTTTTTTCTTTTTGCTTATGTGGTGCTGAGCAAGTGAACCCAGGGCCTCATGCATGCAAGGCAAGCGTTCGACCACTGTGTCACCTTCCCAGCCCCACCTGTCATAATTTTAAAACTCTTTTGAAATTCCTTTATTGGAACCGTGAATTCATCAATCCTAATTCCTCCTTTATCATCAAAAACAGTTAACATGTTGTTTTCATGATATAGTGTCCATGAAACTATTATTTTCCAGTCTCTTTGTTATGCATATACATAACCTTATAAGCTGATGCTAAGCAAAATGAACTCCAAGACATGGAAATAGGAAGTTTTATTTGCGGTTGTTGTTTTTAATGTACTATGTGATTTCTATTTTCTTTTGGGTTTTTCCCCTATGCTTTATTCCCTGCTGTATTTGATTTTGGTAGCCTGTGTATTGGGTATATATTTACCTTAATTAGGGAAGGGAAAAGGAACAACAAAATGGTGAGACAGATGACAAAGGCAAACCAATGCAATATCAATACTCAGAAGACAATATGTTAGAAATGTACATTACAACTTGTGAGGGCTATTGGGGTGAAGGAAAACTGAAGAAAATGCGGGAGGGGGTAACAAGTTTGACAAGTTATGTATTCACTAACTTAAAATTACTGTAACCCCACTGTACATCACTTTGACAATAAAATTAAATTTAAAAAATAAGCTGCATGAAATCAAATTTCACTGTATTGGTATAGTACACATACTATTTGGTGTCTCATTTGAATTAATTACCCCTTTTTAATTAGAGGACCATCAACTTTAATGCTCTCCGACTAGACAATATTTTCACAATATACTTGCCAATATTTTGAAAAAAGAATATAGTACTTTCTCATACTAAAAGCAGAAACAGTTTAATTCTATGGAAACCAATAACTTGTAAAAGTGAATAAGTTGTTAAGAAGACAGAATATATGTGTTCGTCAACATTCCAATGACTAGTAACTACTCATTTTCAAATTCCGAAGATTCCATACCTGAGAGATTCAAAACAATACTGGCTTGCATGTTATGTAATTCTGCAATAGATGCATTTTCCAATGGGGTGTTACAGATTGAGAGTCAACAGAAAAATAACCACATTCTGGTAAAGGATAAAACAATGTAGCATTGGTAATAATTAATTCTTCAAGAGTAAGCAATTGTTTATCACAATAAGCTATTATTTTTATGACCACCAATACCAATATTTATGATAGAGAGTCATCCTAGCCCAAAATTTTCCAACTTTTAGGGTGCACCTCAAACTTCCCTTAATTCATATCATGAATAGCTTATCTCTATTATGAAAAAATACAACTCTGCTAATGTGATGCCATACATGTTCTGGTAAGAACACCACAATAAACTGGGTTGCATCATTTTCCCCCCACTGGTATTCTTGAGATCGGAACACTTGCAAATATTATTTATATTTATACTTTTTTAGCTATCATATAAATTCTGGATGCTAAAATTGGAAGATTAGACTTGAAAGCCCACCCAGGCAGGAAGATTCCCCAGATTCTTATCTTCAATAAACTTCTCAGCAAAAGCCAGACGCAAGTGGCACTGAGATTGAAGTGGTAGGGCACGAGACTTGAGCATAAACAGACACAGAGACAGTGTCTAGGCCCAGATTAAAAGTCCTAGGACAAACCAATAAAACAAAAACAAAAATAAAAACAAACTCCAAACCTAACATTTTTCTCAGTGTATACAGGAGCAAATAATTAAGGAAATTGCTTCCTGTGTTACATACAGGTAGAAGAAAGAAGATGTCACACGATTATTCTCTTCATAACATGTTATACCAAAGACTCCAAAAATTGCTCTTATTCTAAATTTATAAATTAATATCATCAATTTGTTGACAACTCTGTCTGCAACCTTCACATTATCATTTTATACATGAACTGTTGGAATTATCTATTAACTAAGTTCTAATTATAACTCTCTTGAAAGAATATTCTAGGCACATAGAGTGTAAAATCATTTGTGAATGTCAATTAAACACTCTACTTAAAAAGAATTTTGTAGAATCTTATAGAATATAAAATTACAAACAAAACCAAAATATTTATTTATTTTAAATCTAAATTCTAATTTAGCAAGATCTTCAAAATCCTACATTCGACGAACTTTGCTATTTTTCCAGGCTTAAGCTTTTATAATTCTTCATCATTG